>NC_058419.1:95631402-95718570 GCF_002201575.2 Neomonachus schauinslandi | reverse complement strand
AAAAAAAAAAAAAAGAATTCCTTTGGAAACTTCCTTATCTCTAAACCCTCCAAGATACGTGTTGGGCAATCATCCCCCAAGCATATGGCCCACCGATATAAATCTGAAGGGTCTCATGACTAAGGTTTTATTAGACCGTAATAAACGACCTTTTCCCAAAAATAGCTAGCCCTCTCAAGGTCCTGGAAACCTTGCTTCCAAAATTCCTTAGAGACTTACGCTATCCCTAAACCCCCTCCCAACCTGAAAGTATATAATGGGCCACTCCTCATGACCCCGGTGCCGCTCTTTCTGCCCACAGGTCCTGTCCCCATGCTGTAATAAAACCACCTTTTTGCACCAAAGATGTCTCAAGAATTCTTTCTTGGACGTTCGCTTCAAACCCTAATAACGTCTTTCATACATCACCCATTAGGTTTTTATAATCAGTGGGTAAGCAGGAAGTAGAGGTAAAAAGGCAAAGTTAATGATTGATCTTGCATGAGGTTAAGCGGTGCATAAAACATAATTAAGTAGGGAACAAAACAGAACGTGGAGTTAAGTCAATAATGTAACTAATACAACTATAGTCCTGCATATGCTTTTAAAACAGCTCCAGGGGGTACCTGAGTGGCTCATTCGGTTGAGGGTCTGCCTTCTGCCCAAGTCATGATCTCCAGGTCCTAGGATCGAGCCCCATACCCCCACCCCAGTCGGGTTCCCTGCTCACTAGGGAGTCTGCTTCTCCCTCTGCCCCTCCCACTACCCTCCCCACTTGTGCTCTCTCTCTCTCAAATAGATAAATAAAATCTTAAAAAACAAACAAACAAAAAACAAGCCCAGGAACCAAGCATCTGGCCTCAAATCCACATAGACATGGAAATTCCAAAGACAGGCAAAATGAGATATATATATCACCCTAAACTAAAGAGAAAGGTGTAGGAGTCTGGGACTTCAGAGGAAAAAAATATACTTCACAGGGTGATAGGAAGAGCAGATGTTTGCTAATTAGATGTTTACCCTGTTGCTCAGATAAAATTTAACTCTGCTAATAACACTTCTTCTGGGAAAGATCCTCAATTTAGATTCTTCTGTGTAGTTAAGGGAGGGGGAAAACCTCTTGAGCCTACAGGGTCTCGATTGCCTCAGCTCAAAATAATCCGCATGCCAAAGTGCTACATTCTGGGGAGGACTGTCCTGAACCCCTTCACTGGTAAGTGCCAGGCAAAGGGTTAGGTTTTTGATATGTGTTGCCTCATGTAGTCCACACCACATCCTTACTCGCATTCTGCTTCTCAAGATATGAGAATTAAAAAAAAAAATTTATTATGGAAAATATAAAATATATACAATTACAGAGATAAAACTAGCAATAAATCCCCCTGTATCCTTCTCCCAGGTTCAATAGTGCAGAGCCAAACATTTCTGTGATTATTTCAAATCAAATCCCAATCATCACATCCTTAAATAGTTCAGTGTCTCTAAAACAAGCAGACTCTTTTTTTTTTGGCACAACCATAATGCCATTACTACTAAAAATATTTTTTAAATTATTCCTTAATATCATCAAACATCCAGGCAGTGTTCATATTTCCCTAATTGTCTCCTAATTGTGTGTTTGCTGCCATTTCCAAGTACCTTTGTTTCAATTAGCATCTAAATAAGGTTCATCTGTTACGATTGTATGATACATCTTTCAACTATCTCTCTCTATAATATTGTGATTTGTAAGTGTAAAAAACAAAATTTAACTGAGTAAATTTAAAGATCTTATTGGCTTTATTTAATGAGTCATGAATCGGGCAGCATCCCATTAGTAAATAGACAGGTGCCCAGAAGAGCTGTTCAAAATGGAAGGATTTCATAGGCAAAAGCAGGATGGGACATGGAGGCTATTAGTAGAAGAAAGGATTATTTCAGTTAAGGTTACCTTCCCAAAGGGGGAGGCAGGGAGTTTTATCAGGCAGATTACCTCAGTATTGCCGACCAGGGCTGATTGGTTTAAAATTTCACTTCTGAGAGAGATTGAAATTGCAATTAAGTTTTGCTTTGTTGTCCTGGGAGACAAGCGACTCCGCCTTGGGCCTGTTATTCCTTTTTTCTTTTTTAAGATTTCATTTATTTATTTGACAGAGAGAGAGACAGCAAGAGAGGGAACACAAGCAGGGGGAGTGGGAGAGGAAGAAGCAGGCTTCCCGCTGAGCAGGGAGCCCGATGCAGGGCTCGATCCCAGGATCCGGGGATCATGACCTGAGCCGAAGGCAGACGCTTAACGACTGAGCGACCCGGGTGCCCCATTCCTTTTTTCTTAACATAAGAAATATATATATTTAGTCATTGGGATAATCAAAATATATTTCTCATATATATTTGGACTTTGCCCACCATTTCTGAATCACAGCTCCCAAAACCCTTGGAACTCTCAGGTCTGTAAGAGCAGTGAGAGCATCTTGTCATAGTATTTGGTCCCTTGTCTTCAGTTCCTGAAATTACTTCAGAGCCATAAAGGTGAATGGGTGTCTTATTATTCTTAACAAGCCCTTTTCCAGCACAACTGGGTTTATGTTAATGAGGTGACTTTAGATTATATAAGACTGAAGAATCACAGACCTGTACCTCTGAAACCAATAATACATGATATGTTAATTAAAAAAAAAAAAAGCTTGCTAGGGCAAGTAGAGCCATAGGGCATAGATCACAGAAACTATCTGGGGACCTAAAATGACTTCTCTTGTGTCATGAAAGCTATGTCCCAAGTTTTTCTTTTTCTGGGGACCCTAACTCTTTCTGCTTGTAAATCCACTCTCAGATATTGTCCTTGGCCATGCCACATGGGCCCAGTGTTTTTCCAGGCCAGAGATTCTATTTGTTCATACTGAAAAACAGTCTAGCAAGGCAAAGAACACACCACCATAGAACTCTTCTTAATGAACCAGACTTACTATGTAAAAAAAAAAAAAAAAAAATGAGGTGACTTTAGAAAAGTACCTAAGGATGGGATCTGGTTGCCAGGAGAACCAACCACATATTAGAGGTTCGGAACTTTCAGTCCCACCCCCAACCCCAGGGGAGGGGAGAGGGGCTGGAGGTTGAAAAATCTCACCTATGTACTGTAACCTCCATAAAAACCCAAAAGAATGGGGTTTGGAGAACTGGGTTGGTGAACACATGGAGATTTGGGGAGAGTGGTACTCCCGGAGAGGGCATGGAAACTCCCCACCCTTTCCCCCTACTTTGCCCTGTGCATCTCTTCCATCTGGCTGTTCCTGAGTTCTATCTTTTTATAATAAACTGGTGATCTAGTAAGTAAGATGTTTCTCTGAGTTCTGTGAGCTGCTCTAGCAAATTAATCAAACCCAGGGGGGCAGGTTATTGGAACCTCAGATCTACAGCGGGTCAGTCAGAAGTACAGGTGATGACCTGGGGGATCTGATGCTATCTCTAGGTAGATAATGTCAGAATTGAGTGAAATTGTAGGACACCCAGTTGGTGTCCTGAGCATTGGTTGGTGGCATGGGAATAAACCCCCACCACACACATACATTGGAATTGGGTGCCAGACTAAATACTCTCCCTAAATCTCATTTAATCTCTAGGTTCCTTTAAATGAATATAATTGTTACTGTGCTTTACAAAGGAGGAAACTGGAGCTCAGTATTTAAGTAAATTTGTTTGAGGCTAAGTAGCTAGTAAATGGCAGTACCAGAATTGAAACCAGGCCTGTCCACTTCCACTGATTGTTCTCTGTATCATGTTACTGCCCTTACTTTGTCCGGTTTTATTTCTTCACTCTCACTTAACTCATTGACCTCTTGCCTTCCCATTCATTCTAAAAGATTTTTCATCTTCACGTGTGTCCACTTGGGAAGCCCAAAATTTAAACTCTAGACCCTTGAGGAGTCAGACACACCCCCAAAGGATGTCACTACCCTCCAACAATAAGTTACTGAATGAGAAGAAACAATTTGTTTTGCTTGCTTTCTTAATTGTTCATTCATTTTAAGATGGCGTTGTTTCAAAGATTATATGTAGCTAGAAGTATCAACTGTTGTCAGTGCCATCCTGGGACTTTCTGAGCCTATCCCCATGTTCCCCATGTTCTGGCTACATGCAAAGTTTCCTCCACACTATGGTAGGGCTATACTTATGTCTTACCTTTTCTACCCACTTTGGGCCTATGTTGTACAATGTATGGATGTTATTGTAGTATGCTTAGTCATCCTTGGCAACCATTTCATTCTGCCTTTAATATGGAAACAGTTTTGTTTTATGATTTAACACAATTTTTATGAACTTAAAAAAATTTTTGTCATTACGTTATATATTGCAGAATTAATATACATTGTGCAAAGAACAAATATCATCCCCCTGCCTTCCACCCTCCAATTCTTTAAATCCACTTAACTTACCAGTATTCAAGAATAAGTTAGAGTATATATACATTATATTTCATTTATAATGCTAAGGGATAGGGCTATTCTTTATATAGTTACCTAACTATCCTCATAGTAAACTTTTCCAGTAAACAATTGGTTTTTGGAAAGCACCTCTTTAACTTTATTATATTAGCATATATGTAACAGAGCAACATATTACCAACTAAAAAATGTTGATTATGGTGCTCTTCTAAAAGTTTAACTTCCAATCTTGAGATTAATATCAAAATTTGGTATGCAAAATACTTACTCAGCGAAACTTTCCATTTCTCAAATGATTTGGAAACCACTATACTTTTATAATCTATATATTACAATATGACCTGGAATTCTGTGTTTTATTTTCTTGATCAATAACCACTAAAGAATAAAGTATTGAGTGGTAAAGTTGTGACCAAGTGTTTATTCACTATTGCCCATTACATACACTTCCCTTACCTTAACCAGCCTTTAGTCAGGATTTTCTCTGCCCTACAGACTCCTCAATTTTGGCTTGCCCTCAAGTTTGATTAAACATTAAAATGCAGAACATCCTCCCCTGCCTTAGCATGTCATCCTGACAATTAGCTGATCACAGTGAGAAACAGCTCTGATCATGCAGTCTGCTCACTCCCTCTCATTTGCCCAGTTTCCTTTCAAAAGTTCCTGCTAGCCCTGTTTATCTCTTCCTTTTTTTTTTAAATTTTGTTTATTTATTTGACAGAGAGAGAGAGACAGCGAGAGAGGGAACACAAGCAGGGGGAGTGGGAGAGGGAGAAGCAGGCTTCCTGCGGAGTAGGGAGCCCGATGTGGAGCTCAATCCCAGGACCCTGGGATCATGACCTGAGCTGAAGGTGGACCTGAGCTGAAGGCGGACGCTTAACGACTGAGCCACCCAGGTGCCCCTTATCTCTTCCTTTAAAAGAAAAGTGATTTTTTTTAAAGATTTATTTATTTATTTATTTATTTATTTGAGAGAGAGCAAGAGTGAGAGAGCACAAGCAGGGGGTGGGTGGTGGGGGGGGGGAGCAGCAGAGGGAGAGGGAGAAGCAGGCTCCTCTCTGAGCAGGGAGCCCATTGACACAAGGCTCAATCCCAAGACCCCGGGATCATGAAGTGAGCCGAAGGCAGATGCGCTGAGCAACCCAGGCACCCCGAGAAAAGTGTTTTTAAATTTGATTTTGAAATATGTTCAAATCCTAAGCTCAGAGCATTCTCCCAGTTTCAATACTGTTTTTGAATAAAGTCTCTCCTTATCTAAGTCCAGATTTATTTTTATTTGACACTTGTTAATCTCTCTGATGTGGTATGTTTCTGTATATTTGTTTCTATTTCCTTTGCCTTCTAATGCATAAGCAAAATGGTCACTAACGTTTTTGAGTGTGTTGATGTTTCTTTGAGAGAACCGTTTGATCAGAAGACGTATTTGATTTTATCAGTAAAATGCCTCTTCTTTAATTCTTCTTCAATCACTGAATTAGAGCAAACAGAAATATGTTACCCATTTATTTTACCCTGTTTAATGAAGTTTATAACTGCAGTTTCATGTTGCATGTCTCCCATGTCCATCCTGGATAACAAGGACAAGGACATAAATGATCATGGCAGTCATGAATGTTTTGGCTTCCCCTAGTGTTTAGTAAGGAAGACCTAGTTCTGTATTTGGAATGCAAGTTCCTTTAAATACTGAATGTGGAGCTCAAATTGCCACTGACTAATGGAGCCAAGGAAAAGACTTTGGCATTTGCAGCATAGCAACAGATGTCGGATATAGAGTATGAGCAAAGGTTGATGACAGGCCTGTGGAGAGCAGCAGGGTCAGAATGGCCATTGCCCTTCTGAGGGTGACCAAGGTCCTGGTGGGAATGGAGGACAGATGATGTGCTTAAATTACTTTCTCTTGAAATGTGTACACAGCTGTCACTATTTACTCAGTACCATATTTGTCATAGAAGAAGGTGGGGTTTGCACTGAAGGCTTTTTCCCCCCAGAAAGATAGATCAGTTTTTTTTTTTTAACCTCACCTAATAATGTATTTGAAACAAAGTGTTCTGCTATGTAATCTTAGGCATTGCCAGGTAGCCATTTATTTCACAACGGCCCTCAATTCTGGCTGCACAATAGAGTGCCCTGGAGAACTTAAAATAATGGCACGTCCAGGCCCTGCCCTCAGACAATTAAATATCAATCTCTGCAAGGGTGTGGGTAGGGACATGTTTTAAAAGTTGCCTGGTATATTCTACTGCGCATCCAGAGAGGATTGTCTCTGGGATCAGATTACCAGGCTGAAAATCCAGACTCTAACACTATTTCGCTGGCTGACTATGGCTGGTTTACCTAAAACACCTGAAGCCTCAATTTTTACATTTGTTTTACAAGACACTGGGCATTAATGAAAACTAAGTGAAATAATTATGCAAAATGCGAGCATATGAGCTGGTATATAGTAAGTGCTCTCAGTATGTATGGCATCGTTGTTATTGTTATTACTATTACTTGACCTCTATTTTATAATTTAAATAAGGCATGGTCTACTTTCCACAAAGCGACCAAAGTGATTCTTCTAAAATATAAACCTGCTAGTGTTGCACCTCTACTGGCTTTCCAGCTCATGTCAGGATAAAAAGTAACATTCTCGGGGCACCTGGGTGGCTCAGTCTTTAAACGTCTGCCTTCGGCTCAGGTCATGGTCCCAGGGTCCTGGGATCGAGCCCCACATCGGGCTCTCTGCCCAGTGGGAAGCCTGCTTCTCCCTCTCCCACCCCCCCTGCTTGTGTTCCCTCTCTCGCTGTCTCCCTCTCTGTCAAATAAATAAATAAAATCTTTAAAAAATAAAAAAAGTAACATTCTCAGGATGGTCTTCATGACCGTCCTGGTCAGTCTCGTCCCCTTCCCTGGTTTCCAACATCTCCACTGAAGCCCGTTCACTCACATCTCTCCTTCAGCACACGCCTCTTTGCTCTTTTGCAAATATGGCAGGCATACACCCCCATGGCCTGTGCACTTCCTTTGTTGCTTTTCCCTAGGTATTAAAGGCTGTCTCCCTTAATTACTTCAGGTCTGCTAGAATGGTACCAAGGAGGTTCTGCTTTACTAACTTAATTTTTTTTTTTTTACATTTCATACTTCTATCAGCCACCATTCAAACCCTAAATTTTCTTCAACTTTCTTTATAGATAGCATTTACCACCTGAAAGTAACATATTTATTTGTTTACTCTTTGTCTCCAGCAAGGGGATTTGTGAGAGGGTATTTGTTTAGTTAACTGTTACCCCACCAGGGCCCAGAAAAGTGTACTGTGCCAATGGTAGTCACTAAATTTGTGTTCTGTGGAGGAATAAATAATATTTTTTCATCCTGCTTATTTAATGTTAACTTTAATTTACATATATTGCAACAAAACTGCAATAATTTATTTTGTATTTGTGGGAATGCTAGAGTCAACACAGAAGGGGAGAAAAAAGCCTTCTCAACAATTAGTGATGCCTTTTTAAGGATGTCCGAAAGTTTTAAGTTTGTTTTGGCACCAAAACATTAAGGCCTGAGGTTCTGATGCCCTCTTGATCCGTCCATACTGTGCTCCTAAGAAGTTGGTGGTTCTTTGCAGCTCATGTCAAAAAGCCTACTTCTACTACGGAACAGTGAATTTGGGAAGGTTTATGTTCAGCCTTTTGGTACACTGTTATAATAAAAATGTTCGTTGATGGGCCATTTTGAACTTTAAGCGTATCTTAGGGTGCTCTCTCTCATTTTAAATACATTTTATTCATTCTAGAGAGAGAATGTGCATGCGCAAGCAGGGGGAGGAGCAGAGGGAGAGGGAGACAAGAAGACTCCCCACTGAGCTGGGAGCCCCACACAGGGTTTGATCCCAGGACCCTCAGATCATGACCTGAGCTGAAATCAAGAGTTGGATGCTCAACTGACTGAGCCACTCATGCACCCTTTTATTAATATTTTAAATTCTCAAAATAGCAGTCCTTTAAAATTTGAGTTGTTCTATATAATCAGTTGTATTGATTCTTAGTTTTATTTATAAACACATTCTATATAAATGACTCCCTCTCAATAGCACTTATCCAATTGTATTATAAGAGCTACTTACCTGTGAGACCACCAAAGGGAAAACTATTGCAATTTCATCTTTTACCCTAGGGAATTGATGTTCAATAATGTTGTTCAATGAATGGTTGAATAAGTGAATGGTTTGGACTGACAATTCTCTGGGTTTAAAATACACAAATATTTCTCCATTTACTTCAAATGGGATTACAAAGTTGTCCTGCGGTGCCTGGGTGACTCAGTAGGTAAAGTATCTGCCTTTGGCTCAGGTCATGGTCCAGGGTCCTGGGATCAAGCCGTGTGTCATCGGGTTCCCTGCTCAGTGGGGGGTCTACTTCTCCCTCTCCTTCTTCTGCTCCCCCTGCTTGTGCTCTCTCTCACTCTCTCTCAAATAAATAGTCTTTAAAAGAGAAAAAAACAAAAACAAAGTTGCCCCAAAAAGTTCACTTAAAATTTTAATAGCACATTTATGGTTTCAGGTCTTACATTTAGGTCCTTAATCCATATTGTGTTTATTTCTGTGTATGGTGAGAGAACGGTCCAGTTTCTTTCTTCTGCGCATTGCTGTGCAGTTTGCCCAACACCCTTTGTTGAAGAGACTGTCTTTTTTTCCACTGGATGTTCTTTCCTGCTTTATTGAAGATTCGTTGACCATATAATTGTGGGTTCATTTCTGGGTTTTCTCTTCTGTTCCACTGATCTGTGTGTCTATTTTTGTGCCAGTACCAGACTGTTTTGATGACTATAGCTTTGTAATATAACTTGAAGCCTGCAATTGTAATGCCTCTAGCTTTGCTTTGCTTTTTCCAGATTGCTTTGGCTATTCGGGGTCTTTTGTGGTTCCATACACGTTTTATGATTGTTTGTTCTAGCTCTGTGAAAAATGCTGGTGGTATTTTGATAAGGATTGCATTAAATGTATAAATTGCTTTGGGAAGTATAGACATTTAAATAGTATTTTTTCTTCCAATCCATGAGCATGGAATGTCTTTCCATTTCTTTGTGTCTTCTTCAATTTCTTTCACCAGTGTTTTATAGTTTTCAGAGTATAGGTCTTTCACCTCTTTGATTAGGTTTATTCCTAAGTATCTTATTGTTTTTGGTGCAATTATAAATAGGATTGATTCCTTAATTTCTCTTCCTGCTGCTTCATTATTGGTGTATAGAAATGCAACAAATTTCTGTACATTGATTTTGTATCCTGGGACTTTGAATTTGTTTATCAGTTCTAGAAGTTTTTTGGCAGAGTCTTTAGGGATTTCTATATATACTATCATGTCATCTGCAAATAGTGAAAGCTTTACTTCTTCCTTATTCATTTGGATGCCTTTTATTTCTTTTTGTTGTTTGATTGCTGTGGCTAGGAATTCTAGTACCATGTTGAATAAAAGTGGTGAGAGTGTACATCCCTGTCTTGTTCCTGACCATAGAGGAAAAGCTCTTAGTTTTTCTCTATTGAGGATGATATTAGCTGTGGGTTTTTAATATATGGCCTTTATTATGTTGAGGTATGTTCCCTCTACATCTACTTTGTTGATGGTTTTTATCATGAATCAATGTTGTACTTTATCAAATGCTTTTTCTGCACCTATTGAAATAATCATATGGTTCTTTTCTTTTGTTAATGTGATGTATCATGTTGATTGAATGGATAAAGAAGATGTGTGTGTATAATATTACTCAACCATAAAAAAGAACAAAATCTTGTCATTTGCAGTGACATGGCTGGAGCTAGAGAGTATTATGCTAAGTGAAATAAGTCAGTCAGAGAAAAACAAACAACATATGATTTCATTCATATGTGGAATTTAAGAAACAAAACAAATGAGCAAAGAGGAAAAAAAAAAAGAGAGAGAGAAGCAAACCAAGAAACAGACTTGTAACTATAGAGAACAAATTGATGGTTACCAGAGGGGAAGTGGGTGGAGTGATGAGTGAAACTAGTGTTGGGAATTAAGAAGTGAACTTGTTGTGATGAGCACTGAGTGATATATGTGCTCATTGAATCACTATATTATATACCTAAAACTAATATTACATGTATGTTAACTAACTAGAATTTAAATAAAAACTTAAAAAAGAAAAAAATTAATAGCACATTTAAAAAGCTGCAGGTAATAAAGATCAAAACATAACAAACAAAAACCAGCTGAAGATGAGGGATCCCAAACTGGCAGCTGGTAAGCCAAATTTGTCTCATAGTTGTTTGGCTGGCTCAAGCTTTGAAATTTTTGTTCAATTTGAGTATTCAGTCTGGACATCTACTTTCTAATTTGCCATTTGCCCATAAATCATCCCTTTTGCTTATATTAGACCTATTTCTAACATCTTTCTTATCTACTTGGCCACTTAGCATTTGAATCTGTGATCCCACTTCTCTGGGAAGGTCATGTGAACAGAGTACCCTGTAACTTACAATTTGTAGCCCTTGCTCTTTCAGACTTAAAAATTATACAATGGTTGGGGCGCCTGGGTGGCTCAGTGGGTTCAGCGTCTGCCTTCAGCTCAGGTCATGATCCCAGGGTCCTGGGATCAAGCCCCACATCAAGCCCCACATCAAGCCCCACATCAAGCCCCGCATCGAGCCCTGCATCAAGCCCTGAATTGGGCTTCATGCTCAGCAGGGAGCCTGCTTCTCCCTCTTCTCTGCTTGTGCTCTCTCTCACTATCTGCTTGTGCGCTCTCACTATCTATGTCGCTATCTCTGTCTCTCTCAGATAAATAAATAAAATCTTTTAAAAAATTATACTCTGGTTAACATAAATCACCAATGAAAATTTAACAAAACCAAATTTAGCAAAAAAAAAAAAAAAAGACAAACCCTTAGAATCCATATATACTCTCTATACTATACATTCTAGGAATAACCCTAAAGAAGACATTACATTCCTATTATTATGCAGCAGTTTGGAAGGAACTATAAGAAAAAAGAAAGGTAATTTGGAATAGTTCAGAATAATTAGCCACATTGTTTATATGTTATCACTTGTATGTAATAATATAAGTATATCAATATTTATATTAAATCTGGCTTATTTCTTCTTGATCACAAAAACAGAACAATGGGGTACCCGGAGTCTCTTAAGTACTCAGCAATACGGGCTCTAGTCCAGATCACAAATAAATTACTCATAAAGTACATATTGTTCTCCTCTGATATGGTTTTGCCATCAATATCCCTCCTTTCCTTTACAGTCAGCCTGAGCCTCAACTTCACCTCAACTTCTGTAACCAAGTTCACTGTCAAAGCAAGAGCTCACCTTTCTCAAAGTGCACTTATTGTCTATATTAGATAACTACTCTTTAACAAGGATGGGTCTGCAAATTTCAGTACCAGTGTTTAGCACCCAAATTCAGTACATAATTTAGATAACTGTGATGTAATATTTTGCTTATTTATAATGTAAAATATCATTCAATAATTGGTATACATGTAGCTGAACCTCTCCTCAATTATAATATGAATACCTTGTTAGTAAGAATGCTCTCTTTTTTAGTACTTCGTAGTATTTGGAACAGTGTTAGATAATGCAGTACACATGTTACTGATCATCTGTTTTATTTAAAGTTTACCTTCTTGAGACTGAGTCAATGTAGCTTGAATTTCTGGAATCTGAGGAATGTAGATTTTCTGAGCTCAGTTCTGTTATATATAAAGTAAACTTAGTCTTCAACTTTTTAAAAAAGATTTTATTTATTTTATTTGACAGAGAGAGAGAGAAAGAGAGAGAGGGAGAACAGGCTGGGGGAGCCACAGGCAGAGAGAGGGAGATGCAGGCTCCCTGAAGGGAGCCTAATGACATGGGGCTCAATCCCAGGACCCTGAGATTGTGACCTGAGCCAAAGGCAGACGCTTAACCCACTGAGCCACGCAGGCACCCCTTTCTTCAACATTTTTTTTTAGATTTTATTTTTAAGTAATCTCTACACCCAACATGGGCTCAATTCACAACCCCAAGACTAAGAGTCACACGCTCCACTGACTGAGCCAGCCAGGTGCCCCAGTCTTCTTCAACTTTGAGGTATTAAAGAGCATAAAAGACTGCAAATAAATAGAGTAAAATAAAAAGGTAATTACCTTAACTTTTACTTCCAAAACACAAAAGAGAGCATTATCTATTTAGACTTTATATTTGGGGAAAGATCCAATAAGAGATTGAGTTTGATTATTTCTTTAGCCAAATTTTTATTTAATTAATCAAGGATAACACAAACACATCTGTTTACATAACCAATGGAATCACCCTTTATTGAGATGAGAGATTCTTAATGTCCCCGGCTCTGTTTTTAGTGTTGAAGAAATCATTGTCTTGGGAGGAAACCATTGTACTGATGGATATCATTGAGAAAATGCTTTCTTCCTTGAGTTGTAACTTATGCTCCTTAACATCTACCCATCAGATATTTTCTTTCTCTCTCTCTTTTTTAAAGATTTTATTTATTTGAGAGAGAGAGAGAGAGGTAGCAAGAGCACAAGCAGGGAGGAGAGGGAGAAGCAGACTCCATACTGAGCAGGGAGCCTGATGCAGGGCTCAATCCCAGGACCCTGAGATCATGACCTGAGCTGAAGGCAGATGCTTAACCAACTGAGCCACCCAGGCACCCCTGATGGGTGCTTTAAATAACTGATAAACATTTAAATTGGAGCTGGATAATAAGAATGTACAGGTGTTCAATTTAGCACAGCCCAAAGTTAAGGGTGGCCTTGAGCATTCAAAGCATATTTCCAATTGGGTTATCCAAATCTCTTTAATTCTCAATTAGTAATCTGACCTTGTGGATAGAGATTTGAGGCATTCATTCATTCATTCAACAAATATTTATTGAGTGCCTACTGTGTGCCAGATTGTGTTCTAAGCAATCCGTTTACATCAGTGATCAAAACAAAGATCCCTGCCCTGTAGAGCTTAGAGTCTAACAGGCGGATACAGACAATAAACAGTACACATAATGAAAGATAAGTTTTCTTGTATGTGATAAGTGATAGAGGCCACAGAGAAAAGAAAAGGAGCAGGGTAAAGTCATGGGGAGCACCAGGGAGTGAGCATAGTTTACAGTATAATGTAGAGTGGTAAGGAGAGATTACCTTAGGATGAGAACTGAGCAAAGATTTGAAGAAATGGAGGGAGTTAGATAATCTGGTGGAAGACTCTTCCAGGAAGAAGAAATAGCCGCTATGAGATCATCAGGGCAGATTTTACAAGGAGGCCTGTGTGGCTTAAGTGGAATGAGCAAAGGGGGAGGAAGGTAGGAGAAAGGGCTAGAAAGATAACAGAACATTGGACCTTGTAGGGACTTTGAGGTTGTTTTAAGGACTTAAGCTTTTCCCCTGAGTGAAATTAGGAGCTATTGCATGGTTCATGAAAGAATGGAGTGACTACCAATTAATATATACAGGTAGTTACTTTCAAAAAATTAACTTTAACTGCTTTAACTTAAACTATTGCCTTCGCTTTATTGAGAGGTAAATTGTTTGAAAATGATCTCATGATTCAATAATTACAAAGATACAATTTACATTTAAAAAGTAAAAACTAGAACCCTAAGCATGTGCCAGTTCCATAGAAGCCCGGTAGAACAGGATGGGGCAGGCAGTTGTCAGGTGTGGAACATTCTCAGGCAAAGAATTGATGGTCCCCAAAAGGGTTTCCTCCGAATGAGAGTTAGGTCATCTATAGGCACAGTTGAGCATAAACTCTACTAGGTATCTTAGTGTGTTCTGAATAGAAGATATACGTAGCAGCCTTTTAAGGGCAAACATAACATTGTTGTCTCATAGCTGTACAGAAGACTGGATTTTGCCTACCATTATGGAACAGTGTGACCTAAAACTCATCATCACAATAAAAAATAGTTTCTTTTTATATTTGTAATTCAATTCAACTTTTCCTTAGACAACAGTAAAAGTTCAACATCAGCCTTGGCACTGACATGGGAGTTGATCATGAGAGGACACAACAAGGAACTTCAGGTGTCACAGGACAACTGCTCCATGCCTTCTAGTGGAAGCTGGCTCTCCTCAGAGAAGGTGGAGCTCAGTGGGCTCTTAGGGTTGGAGCTGTTTGCTGGAGTTGAGTGTTTGATGGAATATGAATGAGGCTTTTTGTCAAATTCCTAGTCAAGACTAGACATACTTCTCAGAGGCATGGCTACTCCCATCTCTGATCCATCCATCAAGGGCCTTGAAATGTACATCGTTTTTCTAGACTGAGCCTACAAAGGATTGGCTGATGCAGGACCTAGCCTATCCTCCAGGAAGGGAAGCAAAACATTCAGACTGAGAGCCATGTGGACTTGCATTCCATCACCAGGCCCTGTGTGAGTCATGAGGCTGAAATTGCTTAGGTTAATACAGTTTGGAAACTCATTTTGAGTCTCTCTCTCTCTCTTTTTTTTTTACGATTTATTTATTTATTTTAGAAAGAGAGAGAGAGCATGCAGGGGGAGGGGCAGAGGGAGATGGAGAGAGAGAATCCAAGCAGATTCCCTGCTCAGTACAGAGCCCAATACAGGGCTCGATCCCATGACCCTGAGATCATGACCTGAGCCGAAATCAAGAGTTGGACGCTCAACCAACTGAGCCACCCAGGTGTCTCTTAAACATGGTTCAAATACTGTTCACCCATGTTGTAATCCCCCTTGTTTTAGAACCTTAAAGACAAATCACATTTGCGTGTGTGGCACCTTTAGAACTGTTCCAGAGAACTTGTTCTTAAAGTAGATTAAGATGGGAGCTCACAGTTGAGGAGGTTGAGGATGCATTAAGAATTTAGTGGTCTTATTCTTCTCAGCCCAGTGATTTGAACTCATTCCATAGTCTTAACATCATTGTGGTACATTTTAGTTTCTGCACGCATGACTTTTGTTGTGAGTTCATGTGTAATCCCATATGGCTGAAGCGAAGCAAGTATGTGTCCTTACTGAGCTCCACAGAATAAAAGGGCATCAAAAGATTACAGTGACAAGAACATAACTGAGGGGCAACTGGAATTTACTAGGCTTAGAGATTGCTCATCTTCACGGATGCTCAACAAAGAGAACCCAGAAGGGCAGGCAACACAAAGCTTAATTTTGAACATTGCCATCCACTGGACAGTTCCTGGAGCCATAGTTTCATTGAACTTTCTGTGAGAAATTTTAGTTCTATGGATTTCATAGCAAAAGATCAGGCATTTCACTTCAATAGACAGGTTGAAGAACTCTTCCTAAGTGTTGAAGTTACAATGAATAGGCAGTCTTTTATTTTTGGGAGCTTGGTTATCAAAGCCCCCTTCTACCCTCTCAAAGGAAGAATATGGAAAAAAATGGAGCATGGTCCCAGCAATCCAACTATTCCAATAACAGAAGGGCTTTAATTTTCTCTTTGGGAACAAGTTCAGTATGGTACACTTCCTTACAAACAGTAGCTTGAATGATCACATCACAGGCAATCTCTTTTAAATACAGTCATTTATTTATTTTTCTTAAAGACTTTATTTATTTGCCAGAGAGAGAGAGCACAAGCAGGGCGAGCGGCAGGCAGAGGGAGAAGCAGACTCCCCTATGAGCAGGGATCCCGATACGGGACTTGATCCCAGGATCCTGGGATCATGACCTGAGCTGAAGGCAAATGCTTAACCGACTAAGCCACCCAGGCATCCCTAAATACAGTCTTCTTTTTTTTTTTTTAAGATTTTATTTATTTATTTGACACAGAGAGAGAGATACAGTGAGAGAGGGAACACAAGCAGGGGGAGTGGGAGAGGGAGAAGCAGGCTTCCCTCTGAGCAGAGAGCCTGACATGGGGCTCGATCCCAGGACCCTGGGATCATGACCTGAGCTGAAGGCAGACAATTAATGACTGAGCCACCCAGGCACCCCTAAATACAGTCTTTTAAACCAACTGCAATCTTAGATGATTTTTGGTAATGGCTGTCAGAATTACTTTAGTAAAAGGTAATATATTGTCATAGGCCTTTTGTAGAATATACACAACTTTATTTTTCAGTCTGTTTTTATGTAGGATAGACTGGAGTTTTTCTAGAACCCTAGCCAATTTCCTCTTTGCTTTCTCATTTTCTGTTAGAATAGATAGGGAACTGGTCTTCAGGTTGTACCTAAGAGAGAAGCTGTCACCCTGAATTTATAAGGAATATCTGACTTCAGAGCATGTGTAACAACTAAAGCTAGGACAGAGCTTATCAGAAAATCTTTCTCTCTAAAGTGTAAGATTGGTTCACAACAAAGTCAGGCTGGGTGGATTTGCCTTTGGGCAAATAATACAAAAATTTTGTACCAATACATGAACCTTTGCCATCCTTTCTCTGCACTGGTATGTTTTGGACCTTGTTGTATACTTTGTAGGGTGTTCTTATGCCTTTCTGCATATCCACTTCAAGAGGCCTCTGGGACTGCCTAGAGGTTGGACAGACCTTGGGAGCACTGTCTTTGCAGGATGCATAGCGTGTGAATGAGCAAACCTCCAAGCCATAGCCTTGTTGTATTAGTCCAACCATAAGTGAGGCGCAACGACTGCAATGGGTAGGACTGGCAAATGATGTGATGTTAAATCAATGAGCTTTTGACTTTGATCCAGCTGGCAAGAGAACCTGTGTGGTATCAATGAAACAGCAGCTGGTCTTCGCTGCAGCTGAGACATGCCTTGCTCTTCTGAACTATGGGCATGAAAATTCATGGGGACACTTCTGGGTTTGGAGTTTATGTTTCTTACTAGCTGAGCCAGTTCTAAATTTCAGGTCATCTGCATGAGGTGCAATGTTTCAATACTTAGAAAATCTTGAAAATCTGGAATTTTGAGCTCTGTGTGTATTCTAAAGTCTTCTCCATATCATCTAATCTCTACTTGTTGTTTCAGAATCCTTTAGCTCATTTCCATAGAGAGATTTGTATCTTTGACTTTTCTCTGTTAATTTTGAACAAGTTGCCTGGCCTGGTTGCCTGCCACAAATAAAAGGGTTGCCTGGCAAACCCTGCATACATGCCCAGGTTCTAACTATCCTGACCTTTACAAAGTGGATCCAGCGTTCTTGATCTCAGACTAGAACTTTTCAGTCTTGCCCTCTTTGGTCATCTTGGAAACAAGAGCTTGAAAATACTCCTGAACATCTTTCTCATTGATGATCCAATGCATGGTTTTGCAATTTAAGCTTCCCTCCAGGCAACCTTCTCTTAGCTGCCAGATCCTTAAACTCATGTTCATATTGTTTATTTTGAGCTGTTAGGTTATCCACAATAGATCAAAGCCTTTCATATTCACCCTTTAATTTCTTGTTTTCTTCACACCTCATTGCACTTTCTTTTTCAAATATGTACTTTTTACTGTGTCTTCTGGCTTTTCCATTTTATCGTGATGGTCTTGTTTTGACTTTAATAATTTCTCTTTTAACTTTAATATTTCTTTCTGCAGGATAAACTGATGATTTTGAATCACACACTTCATATTTTGCATTTTTCTTTTTTGCTTCTAAGACACTGGAGGCTTCACATCCAACACATTTCTCTTCATTAAACAAGACTTTCTTTTCAAGTTCAGATTTTATTTTAGAAATCTCTTGCTGATTTTCCAGAGTGGCACTTGGACCTTACCCTCCTTGCTTCATCATGAACACCTCAAGCTCACTTCCTATTTGTTTCAAAGAAGTTCTGTCTCACCTCAAGCTCACTTCCTATTTGTTTCAAAGAAGTTCTGTCTGCATTGATGAAGCCGGTGTTCCTTTGAAGCCTTGGCAAAAGTATACTCACACTAAGCTAGTTCTTTCCTGAACATCTTGGATTCAGAGATTTCCTGTTTCATGGAGTCACTTTTCTGCAAGTCCATTTCCACCTCTTCTTTGTCATTAAGCCTTCTGGAAATTAGCTTCTGTAAGCCGGGCATGCTCTTATCTCTGAGAATTCCTACAGGGCCAGCTTTTGCTACTGAGAGAGGGGTCTTTGTGGGTTTGTTTTGTATTGTTTTGTCTGGGATTTTGGGTTGTTGGAAGGTTCAACCAGTTGTTTATGAAAATCTTTTCCTGCCTCATGCTGCAGTCCTGTTTTTTTTTAAGATTTTGTTTTATTATTATTATTATTTTAAGTAATCTCCACACCCAACATGGGACTTGAACTCAATGACCCAGATATCAAGAATTGGATGCTCTATGGACTGAGTCAGTCAGGCACCCCACAGTCCTGGTTTTCTAGTCTTTTCAATCTAGGTGTGGATCTTCATGTTCTTGGCAAAATTGTCACTGTATTCTTAAGTTTCTTAAGACTATTTGAATCAGCTATTTATTCTTCAAATATACACTTTCTTCATTAATTTTTTTTAAAGATTTTATTTATTTGACAGAGAGAGACCCAATGAGAGAGGGAACACAAGCAGGAGGAGTGGGAGAGGGAGGGAGAAGCAGGCTTCCCGCCGAGCAGGGAGCCCGATATGGGGCTCGATCCCAGGACCCTGGGACCATGACCTGAACCGAAGGCAGACGCTTAACGACTGAGCCACCCAGGGGCCCCTCTTCATTAAATTTTTAATTTCTTTTTCTGGGTTTGAGTTTCTATGACATTAAGTGAACAATGAAAGGAATGTAGAGTCTTTGCATTCTGCTAATTCCTATTCAGTTCCAGTTTCCCTTCTTCTAATCTTCATGCTCTTTCGTAAGTTCAGTTTGCAAGCTTTTTTTCTAAGTTCTGCTGCACATCCTCATATGTGGTTAATGTATTTATTGGACTGCATCGTGCTGTTCAGAGATCCTACGATATTGTCATTTATAGTAAGACACACACACACACACACACACACACACACACACACACACACACACACGATCTTCATCCAGTTTCTGTCCCAAAGCTCCCAAAACGCTTGGAATTTCCTAAGTGATAAGAATGACAGTGGTGTCTTTTGTTATGTTAATAAGTGACTTTTGGACTTTAACAGTTCCAAAAGTTTTGGAAATAGTACAGTTTCTATATCACTCACACCCAGTTTCCCTTCTTGTTAGCATCTGACATTATTATGGCACCTTTGTCACAACTCATAAATGTATACTGATACCTTATTGTTAACTAAAGTTTACACTTTTTTCACATTTCCTTATTTGCCTTAATGTTTTGCTCCTTGAGGAGCCTATCTAGGACACCACATTGCATCTAGTTATCCTGTCTCCTTAGGTTCCACTTGGCCGTGACAGTTTCTCAGACTCAAGTTGTATTTCGAGTACTTGTCAGGTATTTTGTCCAGTGTTCCTCATTTTGGTTTTGTCTGATGTGTTTCTCATAATTAGACTTGACTTATATAGGTGTAGAGGCAGAAGACCACTGAGATAAAACACCATTCTCATCACATTTTATCAAGGGAACATGCTATCACCAGGACATATCACTGTTAATGTTAACCTTGGTCATCTACCTAAGATAAACTGTCAGATTTCTCCACTGAAGTTATACTTTCTTCCCCTTTTCTATACTGTACTCTTTGGAATGAAGTCATTATGCTGTGCCTCCACTTAAGGAGCTGGGAGTTATACGCCACCTCTTTGAGGAGCTTGAGTATTCACATACATAAATTACTTGGAATTGTTCTTCAAAGGAGATTTGTGTGTTTTCTTCAGTTTATTTTAATTTATTCAATCATTTATTTATATTATTTTGGGATTCTTGGGTATTTATTTTAAACACTGGATTATAATCTTAAACTACTTTATGTATTTTGGTGCTCACATTTTTCCAGTTTTGGCTATTGGGAACTCGTTCTGTTGGCTTCTTTGTCCCTTTGACACTTCCTCATCTTTGTGGTTATTTTTTAGAATATGCATACTCTCACTACAAGATGCTTTACAGCCATTATACATATTCCTGTCCCAACCCTGGAATTGGCCATTTCTCTAAGAAGTCCTGATGCCTTTTATTGGAGGATGGTATCATGTATTGGAAAGTGAGTGCCAAGTGTGCTCATTGCCACTGGGATGTCAATACTTCTGATCCATCTCAGCTGACAGAGCAAGGAAATATATGTGTGTGTACTAACTCCTACCCATACACATATCTATAAATGTTTCTGTATGTATCCATCCGTATCTATATTAAACTAAAACATGAGTTCTTTCTGCTATCTCCAATTCTAATCCAATACCACATAGATCATTCTAACCTTTCCCCATTGTTTTTCTGTAACCTCTTGATTCAACAGTGAGGGACCTGTATCCATCATCCTCCATCTATTAAATTGTTAAATTTGGTTTACATGTGTAGTGCTTTTGGTATTGGTAACCTGCAACACCATGGGAACCGACCTTATCAACCATGTTTTTATTGCTAATACATGTTCAGCTTACTAAGAAACTTGTATAAAATTATTTTTAAGTTGTACAAATGCATTACTTACATAGCAAAACTTTGATGTTTTAGTGAATGTTAATCTACATATTACGTTCTAAACGAGGGCCAATTAGAGATGCACAGTAAGAATAGCGCAGGGGATGTTTGGTAGATGAGTTTGAATTAAACTCAGGGCTGGTTTTCCACTCGCACACAGTTGGCATATATTTGCCAGTGGATCAAGTCTTGAGGAACTTCTTTGCTAGATGGTAACTGGCCACTGTCTTCGCTGCCCACACCTGATGCCTGGGCTGTCTACCCATGCTCTCCGGACCTCGTAACCTATTCAAGACCTAGTAACTGAAAGGTTAATGCCTGATACAGTCAGGATTCTTCAGGAGCCTGTGCTGTTTATCTGTAGTTCCCTTTTATATTGTAGGATTCATTAGCAATGGAAGCTAATTCTTCTGAACATCACCCTTTTTCCATATGAAACATGATGGTGTTTCCAAAACACATTGTTACTATATTTTTAATAACATCAGGAGCAGTGGTCCTGCACATTTGGGATTGGCTGGTATTTAAAAGCTTCAGTGACATTTACAACAAAGCTGTCGCTGAAATGTCTCCTCTATGAATTTCTTGGCACACAGACTCCTGCATTGTGTCTGATTTAGTTACCCACTCTAAGCTAATATTAATTAGTGCTTTTCTTTTTTATTTATTTATTTATTTATTTGAGAGAGAGAGAATGAGAGACAGAGAGCACGAGAGGGAAGAGGGTCAGAGGGAGAAGCAGACTCCCCGCTGAGCAGGGAGCCCGATGTGGGACTCGATCCCCAGACTCGAGGATCATGACCTGAGCCGAAGGCAGTCGCCCAACCAACTGAGCCGCCCAGGCACCCAATTAGTGCTTTTCTAATTATGGGCAAGATATGTTTTAGCAGAATTCTTGGGCTTTTCTTAAAAATAATTGGGCACAGGGCGCCTGGGTGGCTCAGTTGGTTAAGCGACTGCCTTTGGCTCAGGTCATGATCCTGGAGTCCCAGGATCGAGTCCCGCATCGGGCTCCCTGCTCGGCAGGGAGTCTGCTTCTCTCTCTGACCCTCCCCCCTCTCATGCTCTCTCTATCTCATTCTCTCTCAAATGAATAAATAAAATCTTTAAAAAAAAAATAAAAAAATAATTGGGCACAATCCTGTTTATTTTGGTGTTTGCTGGGTTTAAAGTACTAGGTTATATAAGTTTTTTCAGACTTTAAAACACATATAAATGGGATCTTCCACATATATTTTAATATGTTAACTTAATAGGGAGGTTAAAGAATAATTAAATTATCATTTTTACCTCATTTGTTAATACGATAATTAAGCATTCTACTCTAACTTTTTAAACTTTTAAGGATTTTATTTATTTATTTATTTAATTTTTTAATTTAAATTCAGTTAATTAACATCTAGTGTATTATTAGTTTCAGAGGTAGAGTTCAGTGATTCATCAATCTTATATAACACCCAGTGCTCATTACCTCACAAGCCCTCCTTAATGTCCATCACCCAGTTATGCCATCCCCCCTCCAAGATTTTATTTATTTATTTGAGAGAGGGAGAGAGGGAGAGAGAGAACATGTGCAGTAGCGGGGGTGGGGGGTGGGTGAGGGGGTTGGGTAGAGGGAGAGGGAGAAGCAGACTCCCTGCTGAGCAGGGAGCCAGAGGCGGTGCTTGATTCCAGGACCCTGAGACCATGACCTGAGCCTAAGGCAGTGCTCAATGGACTGTGCCACCCAAGTGCCCCTCTACTCTAACTTTAAAGCTGAAGCAATGCTGAGTCTTTATCATGAAAGTATGGAATATTATGCTGATGGGAAATATATTTTAAAATGTATAAGTCTGATATTAAAACTGAGCATGTAAAACTTAATTATATTTACTGTTTTCTTATATGGCAGTAACATTTTGTCAAACTTGTTATGGAATCCTAAAATTTTTAGATGTATAATAAACCTTCCTATGCTCATTTCATTAACAAGACATTGCCATTCAAATGGAAATTACACTTTTTATTTATTTTTATATATTTTTAAGATTTTATTTATTTATCTGAGAGAGAGAGTGAGAGAGAGAGAGCATGAGCAGGGGGGCAGAGGGAGAGGGAAAAGCAGACTCCCCTGCTGAGCAGGGAGCCCGATGTGGGGCTCGATCCCAAGATCTTGGGGACCCTGGGATCATGACCTGAGCCGAAGGCAAACACTTAACCAACTGAGCCACCCAGGCGCCCCAAGGAAATTATGCTTTTTAAAAACTTTCAATGCATACTGTGGTGTTTGGGAAGGGTGCATCTGCGCATGTTGGGTTGGATTCTAATATTTATAAAGAATTTTAAGCATGCCTCTTCTAGATACCTTATCTTTGTTTTTGAAAGAGATAGGAACCTGCATCACATAGAGGAGACCAGCAGAAAAATGAGTCAGACCCAGAGTTAAACCATTTGGAATGCACTCAGGTTGGCAACAGTATAGTAACTGTAATGTAGATAAATTAATATTTGGTCCTTATGTGTTTTTCTCGGATGAATGCATTAAATATATATTTTTCAAAATACATAAAGTGAGTTAAGTATATCTAAGGAACAATACCATATAGCTAGAAGCAACTTTTGAGGTACTCAAAGCTCCCTTAAGGATTAAGAAGAATAACACTCTAGGACATTTTCATCTTTTGGAAACTTCATACTTAGTGTGAACTAAGAATGTGTTGAATGTTTAGATTTGCTTTTAAACATACGCTGGCTTCTAGGTTTGTCTACTCTGAATTTCAAATTCCTCCAGACACATTCCCTGGTATTGTGGATCTATTATTAAAAAAATAGTTTTGTTCAGGTAGTTTAGGAAGGGCATATTGGGTTTTTCTCCATTGACTAGTGAGATTAGCTTTATGTTGTATATAGCTTTTTTTTAAATTGTATTTTATTATGTTATGTTAATCACCATACAGTACATCATTAGTTTTTGATGTGGTGATCCACGATTCATTGTTTTCGTGTAACACCCAGTGCTCCATGCAGTACGTGCCCTCCTTAATACCCATCACCGGGCTAACCCATCCCCCCACCTCCCCTCCCCTCTAAAACCCTCAGTTTGTTTCTCAGAGTCCATAGTCTCTCATGGTTCATCTCTCCCTCCGATTCCCCCCCTTCATTTTTCCCTTCCTTCTCCTAATGTCCTCCATGCTATTCCTTATGTTCTACAATTAAGTGAAACCATATGATAATTGGCTTTCTCTGCTTGACTTATTTCAGCTAGCATGATCTCCTCCAGTCCCATCCATGTTGATGTAAAAGTTGGGTATTCATCCTTTCTGATGGCTGAGTAATATGCCATTGTACATATGGACCACATCTTCTTTATCCATTCATCTGTTGAAGGGCATCTCAGCTCTTTCCACAATTTGGCTATTGTGGACATTGCTGCTACGAACATTGGGGTGCATATGGCCCCTCTTTTCACTACATCTGTGTCTTTGGGGTAAATAACCAGGAGTGCAATTGCTGGGTCATAGGGTAGCTCTATTTTTAATTTTCTGAGGCACCTCCACACTGTTTTCCAAAGTGGCTGTACCAACTTGCATTCTCACCAGCAGTGTAAGAGGGTTCCCCTTTCTCCACAACCTCTCCAACATTTGTTGTTTCTTGCCCTGTCAATTTTTGCCATTCTAACTGGTGTAAGGTGGTACCTCAATGTGGTTTTGATTTGAATTTCCCTGATGGCTAATGATGATGAACATTTTTTCATGTGTCTGTTAGCCATTTGTATGTCTTCTTCAGAGAAGTGTCTGTTCATGTCTTCTGCCCACTTTTTGACTTGATTATTTGTGTTTTGGGTGTTGAGTTTGAGAAGTTCTTTATAGATCTTGGATACCAGCCCTTTATCTGATATGTCATTTGCAAATATCTTCTCCCATTCTGTGGGTTGCCTCCTTGTTTTGTTGACTGTTTCCTTTGCTGTGCAGAAGCTTTTTATCTTGAAGTCCCAAAAGTTCATTTTTGCTTTTGTTTCACTAGCCTTTGGAGATGTATCTTGAAAGAAGTTGCTGTGGCCAATGTCAAAGAGGTTATTCCTATGTTCTCCTCTAGGATTTTGATGGATTCCTGTCTCACATTAAGGTCTTTCATCCATTTTGAGTTTATCTTTGTGTAGGGTGTTAGAGAATGGTTGAGTTTCATTCTTCTTCATGTGGCTGTCCAATTTTCCCAGTATAATTTATTGAAAAGACTGTCTTTTTTCCATTGCATATTTTACCTGCTTTGTCGAAGATTATTTGACCATAGAGTTGAGGGTCCATATCTGGGCTCTCTATTCTGTTCCATTGGTCTGTATGTCTGTTTTTGTGCTGGTACCATGCTGTCTTGATGATCACAGCTTTGTAATATAGCTTGAAATCAGGCAACTTGATGCCCCCAGCTTTGTTTTTCTTTTTTAACATTTCCTTGGCGATTTGGGGTCTTTTCTGATTCCATATAAATTTTAGGATTGTTTGTTCCAGCACTTTGAAAAATGTCATTGGAATTTTGATGGGGATGGCATTGAAGGTATAGATTGCTCTGGGTAGCATAGACATTTTAGCAATGTTTCTTCTTCTGTTCCGTGATCATGGAATGTTTTTCCATCTTTTTGTGTCTTCTTCAATTTCTTTCATGAGTGTTCTGTAGTTCCTAGAGTATAGATCCTTTACCTCTTTGGTTAGGTTTATTCTGAGGTATCTTATGGTTTTTGGAGCTACTGTAAATGGAATCGTTATAGCTTTTGATTATAATCTTGGTTTGGGGACAATGTAGGGATATATTTATGCTAGAATTTCCAAATTCTGAACCCCCAGCAATAATTACACATTTGCAAAGAAATTTCCAATCAGTTCTAAATTTATACTTAGTGGAAGCCATACCAATTTTAATTTTCTACAACAGCAGAGTATGAATTAAGGGCATCTTGATTTATTGTCAGTTTATTGAATAATATTTTGCTTATTTTTAAAAGTTTTTTCCCTTGAAACAACATAGAGAAAATTACTTAAAACTTATTTGCTTATTTTAACAAATTATTGCAAGTAAATGCTCCTGTATCTACAGCTCTTGTCAAGAAATAGAACACTACTGGCACTCCAGAGGTCTGATGTATATCCTTTCCCAACCAAAGCATGTTAAAATTCTGTAGTTATTGGTTATTTTCAACTATTGTTTTCTGTAATTTGGGGCATTTTGTGTAAAAGAGGTGATGTATTAATCAGGGTTTTCCAGAGATACAGAACCAGTAGGATGTGTGTATACAAAAAAAAAAGGATGTGGTTATATATATATATACACACACACACACACAGAGAGAAAGAAATTGGCTTACACAATTATGGAGGGCCTGGAGTTCCAAGGTACCATAATGATAGGTACCTGTCATATAGTTGTCCAAATTCATACAATATGTAACACCAAGAATGAACCCTAAGATAAACTATGGACTTTGGGTAACTGTGGTCAATATAGGTTTATCAAGTGCAACAAATGTACTTTCTGGTGTGGAACATTGATAATGGGGGAGGTTATATATGTGTGGAGGCAGGGGGTATATGAGAAATCTCTGTACCTTCTTCTTAATTTTTTTTTTTAGTTTCTACTTTTTAATTTAATTTAATTTATTTATTTTAATTCCAGTATAGTTAACATACAGTGTTATATTAGTTTCAGGTGTACAATATAGTGATTCATCAATTCCGTACATCAACCATTGCTCATCACAAGTGCCCTTCTTAATCCCCATCACCTATTTCACCCATCCCTGTACCCAGCTCCCCTCAGGTAACCATCAGATTTTTCTCAGTAGTAACAAGGGTGTTTCATGGCAAGATTTCATTCTTTATTATGGTTGAAGATCCTTTTAAAGTTTGCTGTGAGGCTACGAAGTACTTAAAAAATTGTTATTCAAAAAAATTTCATTGGTATTTTGTGCAGAAATAGAAAAAAAATCCTTAAATGTATATGAAATCTGAAAGGACCCTGAATAGCCAAGAAGAACAAAGCTGGAAGCCTAACATTTCTGATTTCAAAACATATTAGAAAGCTATCATAATCAAACTAGTATGGTATTGGTATAAGGACAGATAAATAGACCAATGGAACAGAATAGAGAGCTTGTATGTATGACCAAATGATCTTTGAAAATAGTGCCGTGACTACCAAATTAGGAAAGGATAGTCTTTTCAACAAATGATGTTGGGAACACTGGGTATACATGTAAAAAAATGAAGAGAGACCCTTATTTTACATCATATACAAAAATTAACTCTAAATGGATTAAAGACTGTAAGAATGAAAGCTATAAAACTCCTAGAAGAAAACAGGAGAAAAGCTTCAAGGCATTGGCATGGGCAATAGTTTTTGAGATATGACTCTAAAAGCACATATAGTAGATGCAAAAGTAGACAAATGTGACTACATCAAACTTGAAAACTTCTGCACAGCAAAGGAAATAATCAAGAGTGATTACTACAAATCACAAATTACTTTAAAATGGGAGAAAATAGTCACACACCATATATCAGATAAGGGGTTAATATCCAGAAATATATAAAGAACTTCTATAACCCAACAAAAATGAAAAACAACTAACTAGTTGGCAAAAGATTTGAATAGACATTTCTGTAAAAATGATATGCTGCCTACAAGAGACCCATTTTAGACCTAAAGACACTTGCATATTGAAAGTGAGAGGATAGAGAAACATTAATCATGCAAATGGATGTCAAAAGAAAGCCAGAGTAGCAATACTTATATTGGACAAACTAGACTTTAAAACAAACACTGTAATAGGACACAAAGAAGGACACTATATAATCATAAAGGGGAAAATCCAATAAGGAGTTATAACAATTATAAATACTTATGGACCCAACATGGGAGCACCCAAATATATAAAACAATTAATAACAAACATAAAGGAACTAATTGATAATAATACAGTAGTAATAGGGGACTTTAACATCCCACTGACATCAATGGACAGATCATCTAAACAGAGTATCAGCAAGGAAACAATGGCTCTGAATGACACACTGTAACAAATGGATTTAACAGAGCATTCCATCCTAAAACAGCAGAATACATATTCTTTTCAAGTGCACATGGAACATTCTCCAGAATAGATCACATATTAGCCCACAAAACAAACTTCAACAAATTCAAGAAGATCAAAATCATAACATGCATATTTTCTGACCACAACTGTATGAAACTAGAAGTCAATCACAAGAAAAAACCTGGGAAGACCACAAATACATGGGGGTTAAATAATGTGCTACTAAACGATGAATGGATCAACCAGGAAATCAAAGAAGAAATTAAAAAGTACATGGAAACAAATGAAAATAAAAACACAATTGTTCAAAACCTCTGGGATGCAGCAAAAGTGGTTCTAAGAGGGAAGTGTATAGCAATACAGGCCTACCTCAGGAGGTAAGAGAAAATCTAGAATAAACAACCTAATCTTACACCTAAAAGAACCAGAAAAAGAAAAACAAAACCTAAAACCAGCAGAGGGAAGGAAATAATAAAGATCAGAGAAAAATAAATGATATAGAAACTAAAAAAAATAATAGAACAGATCAATGAAACCAGAAGCTGTTTCTTTGAAAAAAATCAATAAAATTGATAAATGTCTAGCCAGACTTACGAAGAAAAAAAAGAGAAAGGACTCAAATAAATAAAATCACAAATGAGAGAAGAGAAATAACAACCAACACTACAGAAATACAATCATAAGAGAATATTATGAAAAACTATATGCCAATAAAATTGGACAACCTAGAAGAAATCAATAAATTCCTGGAAACATAAACTACCAAAACTGGGGGTGCCTGGGTGGCTCAGTCAGTTAAGTGTCTGCCTTCAGCTCAGGTCATGATCCCAGGATTCTGGGATAGAGCTCCGTGTCAGGTTCCCTGCTCAGCAGGGAAGATGTGGTGTATATATGTAATAGAATATTATTTATCCATAAAAAAGAATGAAATCTTGCTGTTTGCAATGATATGGATGGAGCCAGAGAGTACAATGCTAACCAAAATAATACAGTCAGAGAAAGATAAATACTATATGATTTCACTCATTTAGAATTTAAGAAACAAAACAAACAAAAGGAAAAAAATAAGAGAGAGAGAGATCAAGAAACTGACTCTTAGTTATAGAAAGCAAACTGATGGATACCAGAGGGGAGGTAGGTGAGAAGATGGGTTAAATAGGTGATGGGGATTAAGGAGGGCCCTTGTGATGAGTATTGGGTGATGTATGAAAGTGTTGGATCACTATATTATACTCCTGAAACTAATATAACACTGTATGTTAAGTAACTGGAATTAAAAGTTTAAAAAGAGTCCATTGATAGATGAATGTATAAAGAAAATGTGGTATATACATAGAATATTATTCAGCCTTAAAAAAGAAGAAACTCTATGTCATGGGCAAACCTTGAGGACATTATGCTAAATAAAATAAACCAAGTACCAAAAGACGAATACTGTATGATTCCACTTCTATGAGATACTGAAAATAATTAAACTTCTAGTAACGGAAAATAGAATAGTGATTGCCAGGGAATGGTGGAGTGGGAAACAGGGAGTTGTTCAATGCGTATATAGTTTAAGTAATGCAAGATGTGAAAATTCTAGGGATCTATTACACAATATTATGCACAAAGTTAAAAACACTGTAGTGTATATGTGAAAATTGCTTAGGGTAAATTGGAATTATGTGTTTTTATCATAATATTTAAAAAGTGGGTTGATTAGTGCACCTCTTAGTGCCTCTTTAAGGTGTGGGACATGCTGCTCAGCCATGTGGAGCGTGATCAGCTGACTACCTCTATTTATTACCTCCTACATCTTGGCCACCTGGCTTGAAGTTAATCCTACTCATACAACTTCCTTTCACAATTAGGGATCGAATGTGGCACTTTTGGGGTCCATGCTGATGACTACAAAGCAGTCTTTTCTGGTAGTTCAAATGTTTCTGGAATGCGGATGTCACCCTCTCTCCATCCACCCATCCATCTACACATCTAATTCCATATATGCAGTCAAAACTTCAAAGTATCTTTTGTGTGCTATGCACTGGTCTTTCCCTTTAAAGCACTTTCAACCAGATGAAAGTGGTAAGATATTTGTGTGAAAGTGGTTGTGGAAAGAGAAAGGGCAGAAGTCCAGAGCAGTAAATAAACTACTGGACAGATGCTGTGAGGAGGTGAGATCTATAGTGGTGGGAGTTAGAAAGAATAAAAAGGGATGGATGGAAAAGGAGTAATTTTTTTTTTAAAGATTTTTTTTATTTATTTATCTGAGACAGAGAGAATGAGAGAGACAGAGAGCACATGAGAGGGGGGAGGGTCAGAGGGAGAAGCAGGCTCCCTGCAGAGCAGGGAGCCCGATGCGGGACCCGATCCCGGGACTCCAGGATCATGACCTGAGCCGAAGGCAGTCGCTTAACCAACTGAGCCACCCAGGCGCCCGGAAAAGGAGTAATTTTTGATGGAATAAACAACAGCATGTGCAGACTGATGGCAATGTGTGGGGCCTCTAAAATCTTTTGAAAGGAGGGGCACCTAGGTGGCTCAGTCAGTTGAGCATCCAACTCTTGGTTTTGGCTCAGGTTGTTACCTCAGGGTCGTGGGATTGAGCCCCAAGTCGGGTTCCCTGCTCAGTAGGGAGTCTGCTTCTCTCCCTCTTGTTCTGCCCCTTCCCTGCTTGCACACGCTGTCTCTTTCTCTCTAAAATAAATAAATTTTAAAAAATCTTTTGAAAGAAAATAGTACTAAAAGGCACCATGTATACATGTGAATAGGGCCCTGTGCAATCATAGACCAATCTCTGTAACTTGCTCTAAACACCTAGAAAATTTAGTCTTTAAAACAAAATTTAAGCCTTGATAACAGAAGTTGTGTCCTGATTGTAACTAGTACAGTTTCAAAATGGCAGGATTTTTTTTCTTGTTAGTTTGTTGTGATTAATAATTTTATTTTATTTGCTAATAACATACCCTCTATGTTACTCAACTCCCAGATAGAACCTTTGCAGTAGCTAGTAAAACCTCAAACCTAATTATTCAATTTATTGAAACGGGCATGCAAATTGATTTGGTTCTATATCCTTTTTGATGCCTCCCTTTCCTTCCCCCTACACTCTGTTACTTTCTTGGTAACTGTTAAATTCAACGTTTATTATATAGTAAGGGATTATTTTCCAGTTTCCTAGTCCAGCAGTAAATCTTAGCTCCACAATTTTAATAACCTAGTCCCTGTAACCATGAGAGTCAGTCTTCACCTGGATTTTGCAGCCATCACATGGGTGTTTGTGAACATTCAAATGTGACCTTTTCCAATGACTTAGCCATACTGCATTCTTGTTACTATGGGAAAAGTCAACAAAAAGAAGCATTAACATCATGAAGTTAAATTCATTTCTCCCCTGCTGAAGTGCAAAAGGTAGTTCAGAATTCTACTTTTGGGCTTAAAGCTACACTTGTTTTCCATGCACTTTAAATGATCTTCATTTCAGTCTTGCATAAGCTAATGGGATCCTGGTGTGCTGTATTCTAGATTACATTCAAGGTGAAGAGCAGTGGTTTCATACTTTTCTAGGACTGCAAACTCTTTTAACATCAAACCAATTACCAGACCCTCTACTGTTTTTCTGTGTGTGTGTGTGTGTGTGTGTGAAAATCTGACCGAGGTTTACTCTAAGTTCAGCCACTCTTTAAAGCAAAAACTTCATTTTATTAACTATTAGAGCATTCATTGATGCCCAAAGATCAGTTTAAAAACATATGTTAGGCAAATTATTTGTCAGACTGTTTGGTGTACATAAGGCAATACAGAACCTGAGCTGTTTCCTAGGTTTCTGCTGCCCCTTAGCTATCTGCAGCCTAGAGATTAGGAACTATTTTCAAAGATGATGGAAATCTGCTGGTAATGTTATCCTCACAAGTCTATAACTGATATTCAATACAGGTGTTTTTGATGCATTTCACTGACCTTTTTTTGGAAGGGAGCAAAACAATGCAGTACAAACATAGTTTGTTTCCCTATCACTGGACATACGTCCCATGGGAATATTCTGAAAAAGCTCATCTATCTTTGAAAAATTACATGAGATAGGCTACCTTATGCTATACTTTGTACACTGTAGTTCCTGGTTAATTTTATTTTTTGCTTCCCTTCTGAGCCATTCCTAGATGGTCAGGAGTCCCCAGATGACTCTACCCCCTGCAATCATATTTCTCTTGAAAGTGATGTCAGACTATCTGCTGGTTTCCCAAGCTACTGTGGTGATTTCATTACAACCTAGTTGATCTCTAATATCTGTTCTCTTACTTAAACATCAATATTTTACCCTCAAGCTACAAATTTATAATCAACAGTTATTCTTCTTCAGCATCCCCCTAATCAATGACAGCACACATTTCATGTGTGGGATTTCAGGCATTGGATTGCATTGTTAGGGAAATACATTTTAATAAAAGTTTCTATCAGAGAGATTTTTATCATGATACAGAATTGATGACCTCCTTTAATAAACTTGTAAGGCCAGCTCTGACCTTAGTTTCTGTCTGTTTATAAAAGCCTCTTCAATGGAATAGTTTAAGTCCAAGTATTTCAAGCGTAACTGTGCCTTCTTTTTGTTACGCTCATTAAAAAAAAAATCCTAAAATCTTCCTAGAGATAAAATGGGAATAACCTATAAATATTACAGAGTCTATGTTTTAGCTAGATCATGGCTGCCTTAAAATAAAATGCATTAACAAATTTGAAGGAACAATTTAATGAAAATGAGCTTACTGTGCTCATAGGAGTTTCTGTCATCACAGTGGGAATTTAGCTTTTGGTTACCAGCAGGATGCAGATGTTGATTCACATAATATATTTAATGGCTTTTGCGTCTTCTCAAAATTCATTGGAATTAACTATTAAAGATGTAAGGATGCAAACAGAAGAAAAGCTATTGTATCATATAGTTTACAAATAATTCTTAGTCTCAGCTTTATTACATATTTTAAAGCTGATCGCATATATATCACATTCCTACTCCTTGGGCATTTAGACAGTGCTATTTAGTACTGTGTTAAAGTACTATGTATATCTTTCTGAATACTTAAAGTTTATATTTTACCTTTATATCTTTTTGTATTGATAGTTATTTACATATATCTTTGTAAACACAAAAATTTGTAAGATTTGTAAATTTAGAGTATATATACTTATATAATTTTGCCCAAACATAAATACGTTTAGGGATTGATAATTTCTCTTTTTTGTCACAATTCATTCCTAAAAGCACATTTCGGAGTTTGTTAACAATAAGCTATAGTGTTTTCCTCTAGGAACACTCTTGAAAATTTATATTGGTAGATACTAATCAGAGGTAATGTTTTATTTATTTTTTTTAAAGATTTTATTTATTTATTTGACAGAAAGAGACACAGCGAGAGAGGGAACACAAGCAGGGGGAGTGGGAGAGGGAGAAGCAGGCTTCCCGCTGAGCAGGGATCCCAATGTGGGGCTCGATCCCAGGACCCCGGGATCATGACCTGAGCCGAAGGCAGATGCTTAACGACTGAGCCACCCAGGCGCCCCAGAGGTAATGTTTTAAAATACCAAAGATACCCCCTATGAGAAATATTCAGATCTCTCAAATGTTTTACAGAAATCGCAGTTTCTGCTTATTTTACCAGTATTGGGTATCTAGCAAGTGAGTTGACTCATGTGAAAATAACATAAATTTAAGTTGTTGCTAAAGGGACATATGTTTCTATACTTGTTGAATATCTACAGATCTCTTATGTGATCTAAAGAATTCTCTGCCTTGGGGGCACCTAGGTGACTTAGTCTGTTGGGCATCTGCCTTAGGCTCAAGTCATGATCCTAGGATCCCCAGGGTCTTGGGATAGAGCCCCACATCAGGCTCCCTGCTCAGCAGGGAGGCTGCTTCTCCCTCTACCTCTACCACTCGCCCTGCTTGTGCTTTCTCTCTCTTTCTCTTTCTCGTTCTCAAATAAATAAAATCTTAAAAAAATAAAAATAAAAGCATCTCTTTCAAAAAAAAAAAAGAATTATCTGCCCTTATTCTGCTCTTGATGTAAATCAATGGAAAACATTCACATATGCAACATATTCCCATGGATTTAGGAAATTTTAGATTAAACCAAAAATCTATTTTAGGGCACTAAATTAGTTATAGTTGCTAGAATTATTAATTTTCATATATAACAGTGACTTCGTGAACTGCAGATAACATAATCTCTGAGTTATTGCAATACCTAGAAGAGTAGCTGTAAATCTACTCCCTATTTCCTCCTCTAAAGGAAGGATATTGAAAGACAAATAAGTGGGGGCCTGGGTGGCACAGTCGGTTAAGGGGCAAACTCTTGATTTCAGCTCAGGTCATGATCTCTGGATTCTGGGATGGAGCCCTGCATTGGGCTCCGTGCTCAGTGGGGAGTCTGCTTCAGTACTCTCTCTCTCCCTGTGCCCCTCCCCCTGCTCTCTCTCTCTAAAATAAATACATAAATCTTTAAAAAAAATGACATATAAGTGAGAGTCACATTATCATCAGGAATATTTGAGTCTGCTTTGATTTTTGAAAATAAATGAAAACAAGAACTTTATTCCTCATTAACAAAATGATTTGTGATAGAAACATTCTTATGTTTTACAACACCATGTATGAACTCTTATCATTACAAATATATTACTGCATCAGAATTAAAATTTACTTGTCTTGTCAATTGTCCTAACACACATGTGCTACCCATAGTTCATATTACATATTTAAATAAGCATCTATGAACCCTTTTGTGCATAAATTTACATGTGAATATTTTTGTTACCAGTTATTAAGTTGAGAAGCATGTTTTTTAAAGATTTTATTTATTTATTTGAGAGTGAGAAAGGGGAGGGAGAGGGACAAGCAGACTCCACACTGAGGGTGGAGCCCAACACAGGGCTTGATCTCGGGACCCTTAGATCATGACCTGAGCTGAACCAAGAGTTGGTGGCTTAGCTGACTGAGCCACCCAGGTGCCTGGAGAAATACTTTGAATAGATACGAGAAGTACAATCAACTTTAGAAAGCTTGTTGAATGAAGTTTGTTTTCTGTAATAACTTTCTCTGAAGCAAACACAGGCATTCAAAATCAATTTCATTGATTATGTTTTCCTTAACTAGTAGGTGGATGGTAATAAGCATTTCTTTTGGATGGTGAGAGTGGTGGTAGTGGATTTTATTATATAAAGCACTTTCAAAGTGTTGACCCAGCATGGGTTTTTTTCCTTCTATTTCTGAGTTTATTTAGCCCTATTACAAGACTTGTGGTATATCAGTCTAAAGCACTGTTAGCAGTAAACTCTTCATTAACCGTAGGCACTGCCTATTTTGTTAACATGTAATTTTTAGTTTAGTTGCCTTGTCGAGAAAGCTTATATACACAACCATATTAAGACTAGTGAGACCTGCTCCTAAAAACCACATACTGGAACCTTGTTGCCTCGTCTTGCTCTGACCCTATTTCTATGATTAAAGCCATATTTAATTGAATTCCTTTGTGGACACAAGATCTGTCTTTCATTAATACAAATAGGAATAGAACCTTAGTTAAGAGCAGAAAGATATAAATAATATCACAATTTTACAGTACATAGCATATTTTCAGTAGGCCTTCACTGTAGTTCATATGCTATTGGTAAGCAATAAAATACTGTAATTACAAAGTCCTTTATCACAAATATTTACCATGAAGATTCAAAGTTGCAAGCCCACCATAATTCGGAAAGACGAGAATAAGGGTTGTTTATCTTCACTGATGGGAAAAGTCAGATATGAGATTTGAATGTTAGGATTACCCAGTTAATGACCAAGGTGATGAATGGTGAGACTTTGCACACTTTCCCTAATATGTTATACGTAGTCACCATGTCATTCAACTTCAAAATCGTGGTGCTTAAAACCATCGTTTGCATTGTAGTGGTTATTCTCCACTGTGAATTTAAAACTTTTTGAGTCATTTACACTGATGTTTTTGTTTATTAAAAGGTATTTTTGTTTGCTTTCCCCTTTTATAGCAGACTGTGACTTTCCCCCTACAATTTGGCAATGAGGAGAAATGGAAAATTGAATTAAGATAGTAATGTGTGCCTGGATTTGGAGAGAGGGATATGGTATTTATATGGGCACACAAGTCTGTGTGTGTGTGTGTCCAATATATTGGGGAAACGGATGTATTAGATGAATCAAATTAGATTGCCATTTTTGTACTTGACAGTTTCATATGGTTCAACCCAATATTTAAAAATTCTTCTGATGCAACCAGTTTTAGTAGTGATCTAATAAGTACCACTACAGCTCCAGGCATATGCCATAATTATACTCACACTATCCAAAAGTTATCATTTTTTTAATAAGAGGAAATAGAAGCCTAAAATAACATCATGAAGCTATTAATATACAAGTGAGAGTTACATCATTATCAGGAAAACTTTGAGTCTAATTCAATAAAAATCAATACATATTTCAAAAATTCTATTTTATTAATGACTAAAAATATGAATCACGATGCCATCACAAGAGATTGAGACATGCTTGAGTGTTCCAACATCAAAAACTGCTTATCTAGGGGGCACCTGGGTGACTCAGATGGTTAAGCATCCGCCTTCGGCTCGAGTCATGATCCTGGGGTCCTGGGATCGAACCCCACATTGGGCTCCTGGCTCAGAGGGGAGCCTGCTTCTCCCTCTCCCTTTCCCCCTCTCCCCAGCTCATGCTCGCTCTCTCTCTGTATCTCTGTCAAATGAATAAAATAAAAAAAAATACTTATCTAGGATTAAACTGATAAGCTCACTGAAAGAAAATATTAGTATCTCTATATTAGGTTTGGTTAAAATTTACACAGACATTAGAATGATACATTAAATAAACAAATGAAATTTGTACAGATAAAATTGAAGTAAATACATTCTCATTTCCATAATAGTAGTTTTAAGTAATTTACTGATTTACATAGCTCTTTAATTTGATTCATAAACTACGTTAATGAAGTTTTCTGATCTGAAACAAATCTGAATTATCATTCTTTAATTACTTCCCTGAGTATTTATATAAAAGAAACAACAGAACTCTCTAAGATACATGGAAATTATAAAAGCAGTGTCCATAATCTTAGTTTTCTGTGTTTAATAGGAGACTGAAAGCATCCATGCTGTGAAAACATAGTCATTATAAATGTTCATTTCTAGAATCATGTTATTAGATCATTCCAACTGTGAATCAGTGACATCTATTGTATAGTGATTTATACCAGAGATCAACAGATTTTTGTCATAGAATCTTTAGCAAAAGTTAGACAAATGATTTTATTGAATAAACTAACTTAAATCCTACAAAATGTGGACCAATAAAAGAGTAATACATTGTGTTTAGAAATTAAATTATGCAAAAAGGATGCATCATATTAAAAGTATTATGATAAGAATAATTGGTTTATACTGAATTAGATAAAATATCTTCCTAATTCTTAGTTTCTTGTGGCTCTGAAAGACTGCTATTATTAATTCCTTGGTGGAATTCAAAAGAATTTATTTCCTATAGTTCTCATCTAGAGGACTGCATGCATGGCCTGAAGTTTGTATAGAGGGGCAATAATTTCTGACTGTGTTACTTGGAAGGAGATGTACTGATTCTGTAAATTTGTACCTACAGGACATAAAACAAATTTATACACTTATTTTCTCATACTGTTGCAAAAGGCATCTGGTTTCTTTTTCATCTTCTGTTGCTGCTGTCCTGCCCTGCGCTTTTCAGTTTGGGGATCTGGCTCAGTAGTTTTTAGCCCTGAGAACTACTGACCTAGCTGCTTGGAGTGAGTCCTTCCAGAAGGCTTTACACAACCCAAATGTGGGACCATGGAGGGCAAGGTTGATAAAGAAATGGGTGTTTACATGGTTTCAAAGTCTCACCTACAGATTACTTATTAATCACTGAGGGAGAAAGATAGATTTAACATGAGAACATTTGGTGGATACCACCATAAGCAAATTACCAAACTCAGCATTACTAATGACTTGGCACTCTGACCTGCTGTGCCTCTTAATGGTTCTCTTCCTGAGAACTATACTGCAGTACATAGAAATTTTTCTTGCAGAAAAAATGTAAACTCCTCCAGTCATGAAAGGACAGCCAGAGATTTCAGGTAGCTGGCCTTGACCCTTGAAAGTATGTCAATGCCATGAAGGACCAAAGAAGGCTGTCCTAGATTAAAGGAGACTAAATTCAATGGGTGGTCCCAGTTTGGACTCTGACACTACTGGGACTTTTGAGTATGTACTACAAATTAAATAATGTTGTTATATAATTTAAATTTTATATTTAAATTGTTAAATTAAATTAAATTTAAATTTATAAATGTTAAATTTCTTGGCTGTAGTGATGGAATTACTGTTATATAGGAGAATTTTTTTCTTAGACGAGGCATGCTAAATATTTAGGGGTGTGCGTGTGTGTGCATGTGCGTGTACACACAAGCATATACCTTAAGAAAATACATTGCAAATAAAACAGGGCAAAAATAAGAGGAAGGTATTGTAGGAGCCAAGGGAAGGCTACCCCAAGATGGGCCACTTTGGCATGAAGAATATTCTGAGCTGAAGGCAACTGAGATCCTAGGGGCTCAAGAGAAACTTTTGCCCCTCCCTTAACTACATAAAAGAATCTATGGTCGGGGGTGCGGGGGGGGAGGCGTAATTGAGAGGTCTTTTCCAGAATAAGGACAATTAGCAGAGGCAAATTTTATCTTACTGACCCAACTGTATGGCAAGGCAAACATCTAATTAGCAAACATCTGCTTTTCTTCTTATTGCCCTATGAGGTGCATTCCTTTCCTCTGAGTCCCAAACCCTTATCCTCTTCCTTCTCCTTAGTCTAAGATGACATATGTACCTCATTCTGCCTGTATTTGGAATTTCCATGTCAGTGTGGATTCCTGTATGTACACTATTTGATATTCTCTTGTTAATCTTGACCTTGAAAGACCTCAAAGGGGACAAGATGTTCTTGCTCCCCAACAGCAGAAAGCAGCTATGGCAAAATGTTAATTGGTGAGCTAATGGAGGATGTATATATGTTTATTGTTCTAGTCTTCAATTCTTATGTAAGTTTAGAATATTTTAAAGTAGAGAGTTAGGGGTGCCTGGCTCAGTCAGTTAAGCGTCTGCCATTGGCTCAGGTCATGATCCCGGAATCCTGGGATCAAGCCCTCTGTCCAGCTCCCTGCTTGGTGGGGGGTCTGCTTTCCCCCTCCTTCTGCCTCTCCCCTGGCTTATGCTCTCTCTTTCACTCACTCTGTCTCTCAAATAAATAAAAGTATTGAGTGTGATAGGGCGCCTGGGTGGCTCAGATGGTTAAATATCTGCCTTCGGCTCGGGTCGTGATCCCAGGGTCCTGGTATTGAGCCCCACGGTCTGGCTCCTGGCTCGGCGGGGAGCCTGCTTCTCCCTCTGCCTCTCTCCTGCTCATGCTCTCTCTCTTTCTGTATCTCTCTGTCTCAAATGCATAAATGAAATCTTTAAAAAAAAAAGAAATATTGAGTGTGTCTGAACATAAAGAGGATGAAAACTAAATAGTGCATTCCAGATTTGTCTCTCTATGCATTACGGTATTTTTTATTTGATTTATTGTACAGAGATATCAGGAGTTTGTACATGAGAATGACATGTGAATTAGCATTAGACAGAAATTGCCTAGAATTTCTTCTCTATTGTTTCATTTTATAGTGTTCCTTAGGATTCAAGAGTACCTTTTTTTCTGTACAAAACTTCAAACTTTCTGCCATTGTAAGAACTTATGTGCTTCATAAAAGTATTTGGTCAAGTCAATTTTGTAAGTATGGGTTATTCTTTCCTCTGGGGAGCATTTACATCATGTGTTTCTTCCTGAGAACCAGGGGAATATTTATAGCTTCCAAAAAGGCTACTATTTAAACTACTTTCTACTGTGAATGTATACTATTGCACATTTTTGGAACAGCTAGAAATTACTAAAGTGTGTGTTAATGATATAAGTGAGAATGTAAGTTAGTGAAAAAGTTTTAAGTGCCTACACCTATCATTGTCTATATGGTTTTACCCAGACCTCCTAAATTTAAGCATTTGTGCAGCAAAACAGATCTGGAAACTAACCACTCCCATTCTGTGACTAAGAACATAGCTTTGTTTCAGTCAGATTAAACTTGAACTTGGCCCCACTATTTTCTAATTGTGTGACTTTAAACAATTAATGACATCTCAGGGCCTTGTTATAAACAAAGTCTGAGAAGGATAATAACATCTACCCTATAAGAGTATTGAGAGGATTTATAGAAATGAGATAATGCACATTAGGTATTCAGCACAGTACCTGACACAAATAGTACAAGCCCATTACCATCACTTTCATCAAAAGCCACACCAGATCATCCTCCCTGGTGTCACTAAGCGTGTCCATCCTCATTTATGCCCAGTAGAAACATTCTAAATCATTAATGTCAGAAGAGTGTTATTTAAATCCCAGAATGGAGTTGAAATTCATGGTTTCCTGTGCCTTTTCATTTTGCTGTCACTCTAATATTGAGTATTTTTAGAATAAATTCCTTACCACTAACTGTTCCTCTCTGCATAGATTGCCATAGGGAATCCATAAATATTACCATTGTTTCCTGATAAGGTACCACAAATTGTCCTATATTTCAGGAAATATTTTATTAAAATAAGCTCTTTTACTTAAATTTAATTTTTAAAAAACTTTAATAGTACTTATTATTTATAATATGTTATAGTATTATATGTAAAATAACTGTAAATATATTAATATCAGGGGCACCTGGGTGGCTCAGTTGGTTAAGTGTGCACTCTTGATTTCGGCTCAGGTCATGATCTTGGGGTTGTGAGATCCAGCCCCGCATCGGGCTCCACACTGGGCATGGAGCCTGCTTGGGATTACCTCTCTCCCTCTCCCTCTGCCCCTCCCCTCTCCCCACTTGCTCTATCAAAAAAAAAAGTAGTATTAATATCAAATTATAATTTATTTAAAATTAAAATATTGTCAGGGAGCAAGAATTTACTGTCCCCTACAAAAGTCCTAACTGGACTAAGAATCAAATTGACATGATACAGATTAACAGGAGAAAATCAAATTTAATTTTATATGTATGGAGAATCCACACAGACATAGAAATTCCAAGGAGAGTCACACAAAGTGAGGTATATATGTCATCTTGAACTAAGGAGAAGGAAGGGGGTAAAGGTCTGGAACTTGAGAGGAAAAGAATGCAATTGACAGGGCAATAAGAAGAAGAGCAGATGGGGCGCCTGAGTGGCTCAGTTGGTTGAGTGACTGCCTTCGGCTCAGGTCATGATCCTGGAGTCCCGGGATCGAGTCCCGCATCGGGCTCCCTGCTCGGCGGGGAGTCTGCTTCTCTCTCTGACCCTCCCCCCTCTCATGTGCTCTCTCTCTCTCATTCTGTCTCAAATAAATAAATAAAATCTTTAAAAAAAAAAAAGAAGAGCAGATGTTTGGTGATTAGATGTTTGCCCTGCCATACTCAGTTGGGTCACTCAGATAAAATTGATCTCTGATAATAACCATTATTCTGGAAATGGCCCCCCCCAAGAAGACACCCCCCATAGATTCTTTTATGTAGTTAAGGGAGGAGCAAAAGGTTTCTCTTGAGCCCACATGGTCTCAGTTGCCTTCAGCTCAGAGTAATCTTCATGCCAAAGTGGCCATCTTAGAGCAGCCTGCCCTCAGCTCCTACAATTCCCTCCTCTGAAGCTTTCCTGAAGTTTTACACATTAAGAGTTGAGCTGGTAGGTTGTTTTATCTTGTTGAACCAGTCTCTTAGTCCTGACAATAAGTTAGTTTAGTCAAACTCATTTCAGGAAGCAATGATGCAGGTGTATTCTCAAAGTTAGGCCTGTTACCAGATCCCAGGTTTGGCTCTCTGTTGCTTGAAAGGCCAATATTCAAGAGACAAGTGTTGATTGGAAAGGAATATGAGCTTTATTCAGGAGGCCAGCCACCTGGGGAGAAGGCAGCATCTTTTCCAAAAGCCACCTTTGAGGTTTCGGCCTAGCCAAGAGGGTTTTAAAGACACAGGGGTCATTAATCAGTGAGGGGGGTGCAGTGGCCTGTTACATTTCCTGACTCTGTGTAGATTTAATGATGTCTGTTTACAGTTTTAGATGTTATCTCAGTGCCTGAAGTTTGTGCAAGAGGTCTAATTCCTGTTCTGTGACATGTGAGGGCTTTCTGTTCTCCTTCTAGAATAGAATATAAGATTTATAGATTCACAGGGAGGGTTAGTAAATCAATCATATGAACTTAAGAACACCTTTAAAGATCACCATGCTGGTTATGAAGATCTAGGTGGCCTCAATTCCCCACTGTCCCCAGTATTACCATTCCATATCTATGGGATTAAGGATGAAGGTCAATCTTCTATAGATTCTTCTTGCTGATACAGTGCATAGTCATGACCTTGGAATGGAATATGTTAACATGGGTTTGAAGCATTTCTTTAGGCATAACTGATATGGCTTGCTTGCAAGTTTTGTTACATACCTTGTAATGAGCTTCATCCCTATGTATACACATAGCACCCCTAACATGAGGGTGAGTCCTAATTTTAGAATGCCTTCTAATGTGGACCTAAGTCCTGATGGTATCCAGGATCAGAGGTTCATGAACCAATCCCATCCTCCCTGAAACATGGGGTATGACAATCTAGGGTTTGCTGCACCCAAGTGGCTTGCTGTCTGATTTTATCAATACCGGTTTCCACCTCCAAGGAGGTATTGATATACATGCAGCAAGATCAATTAGCAACAACACAAACTCCCCCTTGCTCAGCTTGGATATGGTCTAGGGCCATATGATTATCTAGGACAACTTTAGGAAAGGAATCTAAGGATTTTTGTAAGTTAGCCAAAGGTTTGGCAGTTTCATTAGTCAGGATGGTCAGAGTTTGGGACAAGTTACAAAGCACATGTTGGTGGGCATCAAGCCCCCCACCATGGCAATAACGTATAACCAAAGAAATATTTATCCCCATCAGGGATATTGCTTGAGAGGTGACGAGTCAATCTGGCAAATAATTTCAGGGAGCTAGCCCAATCTTTCTAATTGGGAATACATGCCTGTTTTCTGTCCTTTGAAAATAACCTCTTTTAGTACAATAATTAGAGGGACTGTTACATAGATATAGAGGTGCCTCAGGATCATTTTGAGAGAATGTAGCTATTCAAACCCTATACGTTGTTTGGGCCTTGGAAACCAATTGCCTCTGAGGATTTCTGAGGTGTTATAAACAGAGTGAACCAAGGGGTCTCTGTGGTCCAGCATTGATTGGGCTTTTGGATGACATATCCAATAATTGACAGCATACGTGGCTGTAGCCAAAGTCTGTTGCCCATACTATTGCATTGTCTTTCCGACCTAGGGAGAGAGAAGACATGGTTAATATGGATCACAGAATGAATATAGTTGTCATAGGTTTCTTTTCCTAAATAGGTATTTTAAATCCTGAAGAGAATGGCTTTCCCAGCAGGGGGTTTTATTGGCCTCTTTGTCATAGGTGGAGACCTCTTCATTCTGGTGTGGTGTATCCATGGCTTTATGGGCCTTAGTTTTACAGAGGTGAGTGGTTAATAAGATGTCTTAAAGCCCCAGCCATTTCTCAGCCAACTGATGATTGGATCCTTGATTTTTCTAGGTCTTTAACAATACTCTGTCTTCAGGGCTGAAAAGATGTAGTGGCTCATCTGAAGGCTGTATAGACCTGGAAAGGACCAACCGGTACAACACAGTTAATATTTGACTCAAATGTTGTATATACTGTTTAATCCTATTATCATTTTCTAAGTCTAAATGTGGTATCCCTAGAGCCGAGGCCAGAAAGAGTTTCCCATACATAATCTCAAAAGGGCTTAATTTTAGCCCACTTTTGGGAGCAACCCTAATGTGGAGCAGAGCAATGGGTAGAACCTTACCTCTTTTTGGGTTTGATTTTAGCCGAAGTCTTTTTCAATGTATGATTCATTTTTTTCTCTCTTTCCTGTTGATTGAGGTCTCCATGAAGCATGTAATTTCCAGTTGATATGGAAAATAGCACTTGCTTTTACCCTACACCAGATACAAAATCTGGTCCATTATCACTGTGAATAATATTGGATAAACCAAACCTAGGAGTAATTTCCTTTAGCAAAAGTCTTACAATGGCCAAAACTTTTTCTATTTGGGTAGGGAAAGCTTCAACCCATCCCCAAAAGATATCTATGAACACTAGTAAATATTTAAAATTCCCCAGAGTCCTAGGCCTTTGGGTAAAGTCTACCTGCTAATCCTCAAAAGGATATTCCTCTTTATATTGTATCCCTTGGCCTGGTGGGGATCTCTCATTTTTTTTGGATTATTCTTTGCACATATCAGGCATCTCTGGGTGACTTTATGGGCTATTTTCTGTAGATATGGCCCCTTCTTTGTTGTGTTTGACTTGTGCTTGACCCCAACTATAGAGACTACCTTCTGGGCATTCCATGTCAATTTTAGTATTCAAGACACTGTATGTGGCCCCTATGTCTACTAAAAAGTCCATCAGTTGGATTCCCACTGTCAGTTGTACCTGGGGTTCCTGTGAGGAAATGGCCAATGAGGTGGTAGGGAGCCCCGGGGCCTCTTCATTCATTTCTATTGTTTCTTTCTACTTTTGGAATGTTCTCCTTATGTCAGGGGTGCTCTGTCCAATGAATGTCATGTTTACCCTGTGGATTTTTTCTGGGGCCCCTGGGTTCATATCCGTATATTTCCAATAGGCTTGATAAATTCTTTCTAACCAGGCTGCTGGGTTTTCAGTTGTTTCTTGCCTCAGTTCCTGAATTTTGTTCAAACTATGTTGCTTGGGTACCCCCTTATTCAACCCTGCCAACACACATTGTGGGTAATGCTCAAGCCAAGGTAAACCTCCTCAGTTTAGGTACCAGTTGAGTTCAACCAATGGGATGGCAGTAGCTGGGTTTGGGGTCTCCTAATGTAGGCGCTGAGCTTCCTCATATGCTTTGGCCAATATTAGCCATTTGTGGCGGCTAACATCATATTCATTAAAGCTTGTATGTCCACCCAAGTCAGCTGATGGGTCACAAAAATCCTCAAAAAGAGTTCCACCATCTCTTGGGGGTCATCTCAATAAGAGGAGTTGACATTTTTCTAATTCATTAAGTCTGAAGTTGAAAAAGGAGTGAGTATGTGTCCAATAATATCTGAGAGGCTGTCTTTGAGCACCAATGCCCCCTACTAGGTATTATCTTAAAGGACATGGCCTGGCCCCCCAGCAGTGGGTACTCCTTGTACAAATTGGGAGCCCTGCTGGGTGGTAAAGAGACTGTTCCAGGATTACTTTTTCCCCTCCCAATAGGATGATGGGGCCAAAGCCCCAACAGGAGGATGAGGATGTGGAGGTAAGAGCCCTGGAGGAGGGGGTGGTAGAGCTAGATTTGCCATATATTCTTTCTCCTTCTCTCTTCGTTTTTCATTTGCATCATCAAGACAAATCTTTGGTTTTTCTCCTTGTCTCTGCACCATTAACTTACTGTTTTCCCTGGCAGCATCTTCATTGTGTAAGGACATGTAGGCCTGAATATAGGGTATCCCATCACCCTTTCCTGCCCTTAGACAAAACAACTCTAATTGTAAAATGGTGTAATAGTTTAAAGATCCATGGAGGGGTCATCTCATCTGATTCTAGATGGTACAATGGGCAGGCAATATTACAATAGAAAATCATCTTTTTCTTATTAGGTTCCTGGCTATATTCTTTCCATTTATTCAAAATTTGACCCAATGAGTTAGTTGGTGGGATAGAGATAGAACCTCCCATTATACCAAAGATGATAAACTCGAACACAAATACATACACACACACACACACACACAGACACCAAAGACAGATCTGTCCTGAATCCCAAAGGACTTGACTGTCATTCAAGTTCTTAGTTTCTCCCAAATGTTGTGCCTCTTCCAGAAGGAAAAAGTACAGACAACAAAAAACAAAAGCACCTAGCACTTCACAAAAGAGAAACTGTCAATGTGCACTTCTGACAAACTTCTGTACCCAGTACAGAAACTCTTGCCCCAAATGCTCTTTTCCTTTCCATTCAAGTCAAAAAGTGAAACTGGCAGTGTTGGTAGGGAATCAACAGATAATTTCCTCTAGACAAAAGAAGCCTAGGCAGCTGAAGGGACAGATCCCTCAGATTCCCTCCTCAAGACCAACTAGCCCTGAGCAGCTAACCTGTGGTCTTCCAAGTTACTAGCCTTGGAAACAAACTCATACTGCCATGGCCAGCTGCTTCCTCTGCCCAAATATGGGCGAGCCCTAGTGAGCTGCCACAGCCAACTTCACTTTGTGGATTCCCAGGGTAACCGGACCCCGCAAGGGCATTGGCTGCTGGCTAGCTGGCCAGAATTTGTTACCGAATCCCAAGTTTGGCTGCCCCTCACCCAAAAGGTCAATACTCAAGAGACAGGTGCTCATTCGAAAGGATTATGATTTTTATTCAGGAGGCAGGCCACCTGGAGAGACGGCAGGATTTTTTCCAAAGCCAACTCTGTGGTTTCTGCCTAGCCAAGAGGGTTTTAAAAGAACAGGGGGTCCTTAATCAGTGAAGAGGTGCAATGGCCTGTAACATTTCCTGACTCCATGTAGATTTAATGGTGCCTATTTACAGGTTTTAGATGTTATCTCAGTGCTTGAGGCTTGTACAAGAGGTCTAATTCCTATTCTGTGACTTGCATGAACTTACTGTTCTCCTTCTAGAAAGGAGTGGAAGATTTATACATCCACAAGAAGGGTCAGTAAATCAATCATATGAACTTAAGAACATCTATTAAACATCACCATGCTAGTTAGGAAGATCAAGGCAGACTCAAGACTGTGGTTTAAGTACTCAGGCATTCAATAAGAGGCATTTCTATGAAAAAAAAAGGAAAGCAGTGGGTTAATGTTTGGTTCAAATGTTAAGCCGGTTTTGGAGTTCTGAGGGTAGCCAGTTAAGAAGACTTGCAGATGTCAGTCTCAAAGCATCTTCAGATACAGTGAGGGCAGGTAGTGGCAATCTGATAGATCTTCCTGGTTTGTAGTTCAGATGTTTCTGGTGGTCTCTGAGTGCTCACTAAGAAACAGGCATGAAGATTGTCTATATATGAGCTATCGTGGGGATTTCTCTGAAGTTTACATCAAGTCATTTATATTTAGGGCTTCAGGAAAAAAGGCAGTTTTAGCTTTCAAATGCTTCCAAGTTAGTAAGATGGGAGAAAAATCAAAATGTTAGTTTGGAGAGTTGTAACCAGGCATTGGAGGACACTAGAAGAAATCAGGATCTAGTCTAGTTTATAATGAATACTATTAAAATTGAATATCTACAAAGATGTGTTATTGAAGCATATTTTCTCTCCACAAATCACCCTCATTCTTACTAAAGATAGCTAAATTAATATTAATTTGTTTGCAAAATAAGACTAGTTTCAAAAAAACTTGCACTTACATAAGTGCAGCAAGAATAGTGATTCACCATATAGACTCTTTCAAACCTGCTTTGCTGGAACTTTTTTTTTTTTTTAAAGCTTTTATTTATTTATTTGACACAGAGAGAGACAGCGAGAGAGGGAACACAAGCAAGGGGAGTGGGAGAGGGAGAAGCAGGCCTCCCGCCGAGCAGGGAGCCCGATGCGGGGCTCGATCCCAGGACCCTGGAATCATGACCTGAGCTGAAGGCAGATGCTTAATGACTGAGCCACCCAGGCGCCCCTGCTGGAACTTTTTATAAGAAATCTCTAGATTGAACTTTTAACAGCTTCTCAAGGCCAAAAGCCAAGCCAAATACTTGCCATCAGATTTTGTCTGCAATATATCTGTAGATTTGGGTCAGTTCCTCTCTTCTCAAGCTCCCCCTAATATCCTGAGGTTCCCACACATGCCAGGAAGTGACCTTCTTTGCTCACCTGGTAAGAGTGCTGGGAACTCTGTGAGCAAGGTATCAGGCTGAGATTTCCAAGGCGCTTTATTGGCTCCATAAAATCAACCTTAGTTTCTTAAAGCTGTCTGGTCATATCTGATCCTATACATGTTTTTCCCAGCTATGGCTTTCCAGTCAAAGCCTTGGTAATATAACCAGTATTTCCAATTGTGTCCTGTCATAAGGAGAACAGATTCTTATTGAACTTATGCAAATAAATATATTGTCATAAAAATATAAGAATACTCTCTGAGAGTTTCTGAATTTTGAGGGTTCAGGTAGGGAGAAAAGGTAAATGTTTCAATTTGTTCATAAAAGTACATTTTATCAAACTGCTGTAAGCCCATTAGCTTAAAGAGAAACAATTTTACTGAATCTGGAAGAAAATAAAACATTTTTTTTAAAAGTCAGCAATGTTTCAAGCAAAAAGTCATAAAAAGTATAATTATCTTCCTCAGTTTATTCAGTCCCATGTTATTAATTCTTGTTCTGCTTGAATCTGATTTTTCCATTACTTTTGGAAATTTTTATCTAGTTCAGTTTTATGATCTTAAGGTTATCAGAAACCTGTACTCAAGAGTTTTTCCCATGAGTCTCATTGAAGATGAAGCAAACTTGCAGGGAATTTTTATGAAGGCATCTGAGTAAAAGTATAATTGTCTGTAAATGATAAAAGACTTAAAAATGGACAAGGTTAAATATCTGATTAGAATTCAATTGACAAGGAAATTTTGTTATTTCTGTGACACACAAAACTTCAAGATAATAACATACTAGGTAGGACATCAGATTTCTAGGAGTTTCATATAATTTTTGGAACATTTACTTGAATAACATACCTACATAAATATAATCTAAGAGGGTTTAATATCACTTATTTGATGGTGCTTTTATAGGGGTTGGGGCAGGGTGCCCCACAATCAACCACTTTAGCATGAACATTATTTTGAGTTAAAAGCAATCCAAACCCAACAGATTCAGAAAAAGCTCTTTGCCTTTCCCTCAACTGTCTTCTTTTACCAGGAAGAGAACTATTAACACATTCTTCTTTACCTAAGAAACTTATCCACATAATACAGAAACTTTGGTTTCCAAACATCTTTCACCTTCCTGCTAATGGTCTTTCTCTCCTTTATATCCTCAGACCCCTACACCTCTCCTTAGCATCATGTTGCTTCCCTATCGGAATTTCCATGTCTGTGTAAATTCCCTGTAAGTACATATGCTACTAAATTTGATTTTCTCTGTTAATCCATCTCATGTCAATTTGATTCTTAGTCCAGTTAGAAGGACCTTGAAGGGCAGAGGAAATTCTTCTTCCCCAACACTGTCATACGGAATTAACATAAACTCAATGTCTTAAAATAATACCACCTATTATCTTAGTTCTGTATATCAAATTCCAACGTGGCATGGCAGGGTTCTCTGCTCAGGTTCCACAGGCTGAAATCAAGGTATCATCCAGACTACAGTGCTCATCTAAATCTTGGTTAGCTCCTTTTCCAAACACAATGGTTGTTACAAGAATTTGTTTCCTTGCACTTGTAAGACTGAGGGCTATGTTCTTGCTGGTTGTCAAGCAGGAGCAGCTGTCAGCTCTTAAAGACTTCACACTCATTAGCCATCCCACAACATGGTGCAACCAAACTAAAGTGAGTTTGCTCCTTGGTGAGTTACAGATAGATGCTATCCCATGTGGAGTTGTCACACAAAGGAAACTTTATTTCCACAAATAAGGAGATCATGGGGATTAATTTTCAAAGCTGTGACTCCCAAACCAGGCATGAGTGGTTTGTCTTTTTTGTTGTTGTTGTTAGATTTATCTAGGGTTAGGATGAATATTCAGAAAGGGGAGTTTTTTCATTGCATGTAGAGGTGGGTATAAGGTCACACATGCATACTTAGGAAACATGCCTATATATGCATTGTATATTATGTTAATGAGGTTTATGCTCCTCCTTAGGCAGGGATTATAACTTTATAATTAGGTGGAGGTAGCTGTCTGACATTCCATGGTCCATCTGTGTAGGTGTGAGTAGGTGGCCAAGCTCAAACTGGTCTAGGCTGGCCAGAGCATTTCTTGTTGTTTGCCTCTAAAAGATAAGTTTAGGGGGGCACCTGGGTGGCTCAGTCAGTTAAGCATCTGCCTTCAGCTCAGATCATGATCTCAGGGCCCTGGGATCGAGCCCCACGTTTGGCTCCCTGCTCAGCAGGGCGTCTACTTCTCCCTCTCCCTCTGTCCCTCCCCCATGCTCGTGCTCTTGTGAGCTCTCTCTCTCTCTCTCTCAGATGAATAAATAAAAAGTCTTTAAAAAAATAAATAAAAGATAAGGTTAAGGGCACCTGGATGGTGCAGTCGTTTAAGCATCCAACTCTTGGTTTTGGTTCAAGTCATGATCTCAGGGTCCTGAAATCAAGCCCCGAGTTGGGCTCCACGCTCTGCACAGAGTCTGCTTGGGATTCTCTCTCCCTCTTCCTCTACCCCCGACACTCACTCTCTCTCCCAAATAAAGAAATAAATTTTTTAAAAAACCAAAAGGATAAGGTTAACATTCCTGTGAAGAAAAAAGGGGTCAGTGAAGGTCTTACTGGTGACATTTTTAACCTCATTAAGTGTATAGGCATTGTTTCAATGGTACTTTATTCCTTCTTCTTTTAGTCCAGCAGGAGCAGATCCCTCTGACTTCTGCACATCCAGAGAAACTCAACTGTTTAGCTTCTCACCTGATTGAGTCAGGCCCACCATAATTTAAGGTAAACTGATAATCTCCATAATTTAAGGTAAACTGATTTGGAACTTTTGATTACATCTGTAAAATTTCTTCTTAGCTTAGTGTTTTATTGAACAACTAGGGGGCTGGAATCTTGGGGACCATTTTTAGAATTCTGCCTATGACAGCATACAAATGCAAATTAACATTCAACAGGGATATCCAATGTATGTGTTTAGGCTACAGTTAATAGAATGGTTTAGGTAAATGGTTTGAAAAGAAAACCTAATATGTGTATTTTGCATAAAATTTTGAAGATTTTTAAATGCTAAATATAAATGGATAATGCACTTTGCAAGGAAGAAATAGTGTATGTAGACCATGAAAGAAATAACAATTTAGTTATATAGAGCAGATGTGTAGTTTTAATATCCTTGAGAACTTCTTATATTTGAGCTGAAATATTTTTCTTGATTCTGTGATAAGTGAGTTAGTGTAGTGGTAAGAAACTAGTGAGATTAATTTAGTCTTAAGATTAATTAATAAAGTGGGCATCTGGGTGGCTCAGTTGGTTAAGCAGCTGCCTTCAGCTCAGGTCATGATCCTGGAGTCCCAGGATTGAGTCCCACACAGGGCTCCCTGCTTAGCAGGGAGTCTGCTTCTCCCTCTGCCCCTCACCCGCTCTTGTGCTCTCTCTCACTCTCTCAAATAAATAAATAAAATCATAAAAAAAGATTAATTAATGAAGTTTATATCATTTTCCTCCTGCATTATGTGCACTGACTTCCTTCCTCTTTTCTGCTACAAACATACACCATTCATATGTACATGTGGACACATGCATACATTTGCATACATATACATGCACTAAGTGGAACACAAAAGAAGTTTCTTAATCCATCAATTACACAGCTATAGCAAGGCAATCCGTTGTAAGATCATTCAGTGAACTATTTCAATAAATATAGTTGCTTCTTTGCTCACTTACAAAATCCATCAACCCATGCTTGGCATAATCCAGAACTGGAAAAATAGATTATGCTCATGTAAGGAAAAAGAGGAATGATAGAAATCAAAGAAGTGTTCTGGAGAAGCAATGTGAACAGAACTTGAAATTTTTCATCATGGCAACAACAACATTGAAAATACTTGAAAGTCCAATGATGCTTTTGAAGGGGAGTAGCACATGCCACTTCAAAATATGCCTCTTTGGCATAAGGATTAATTTGAGCTGATGGTTTTGAGAAACTAGAGATAGGAGAAGCTCTGAACAGAGAAGTTACCTCTTCGTAGGAAAACCTACATTTATAAAGGAAATTGATATTAGAAAGGGGTCCTTACCAAACAGACAGCTATTACCAGAGATAACTTTTTTGTGTGAGAGATTTATCTGCATGGCAGACCTAGAAAGGTAGAGAGAAAATTATTCAGCAAATACTTCATTCACCAAAGAACTTACCAGCTTTGTAAGGGAGGGGTAAATTATCCCTCCTACACCTCTTTTTTTTTTTTTAAAGATTTTTTATTTATTTATTTATTTGAGACAGAGAGAATGAGAGAGAGAGAGCACATGAGAGGGGGGAGGGTCAGAGGCAGAAGCAGGCTCCCTGCCGAGCAGGGAGCCCGATGCGGGACTCGATCCAGGGACTCCAGGATCATGACCTGAGCCGAAGGCAGTCGCTTAACCGACTGAGCCACCCAGGCGCCCCCTCCTACACCTCTTGATTTCTTTTGGTTCTTCTAATAATTTAACTGACACAAGACAGATTAATAGGAGAAAAAAATTTAATTAGTATGTATGATGGTCTTATAGATATGGGACCTAAGAAGGGACCAAAGCAGTCAGCTTTTATACTTTTTAGACAAATAATAAATTTTTGAGGAATTAACAAAACAAAGAAATGTAGGTTTGCGTATTCATTAGTGAAGAATCTAAGCAGGGATTGTTTATATAGTCTTCTGGGCCCTGATTCCTTATCTCAGGTGATAAGGATGTCTCTCTACCTCCTGGTGCAGAGAGGGTACCTTTCACATGGGGGATTTATTTCCTGCTTTCAGGCAGGCAGAAGGAAGGTCAGAATATTCTTTTTGCATGGCTGTTTCTCAGGTAACTTTATTATTTTTTTTTAAGATTTTATTTATTTATTTGACAGAGAGAGACACAGCGAGAGAGGGAACACAAGCAGGGGGAGGGGAGAGGGAGAAGCAGGCTTCCCGCAGAGCAGGGAGCCTGACGTGGGGCTGGATCCCAGGATCCTGGGATCATGACCTGAGCCAAAGGCAGACGCTTAACGACTGAGCCACCCAGGCGCCCCTCTCAGGTAACTTTAATCCAAAATAATCAATAGGCCAAAGTTATTCTTCGGCGGCCTTCCCTAAACCCCATTATCTATCATCCAAAGAGTATTAGGACTGGAATAGAATTTCACTCCAAATCAAGGACAAATAAATGGCAGGGGAAGCAAACATCAGTTGATTGGAGGAGGGTAATGATAATCACTAGAATTTTAGTGAAATGTTGTGGTCAAATAATTACAATGATAAGAAATTGGCTAATATATCTGTTTCGTAATGTAAATTAGTTAATAGACTAATCGCTGTAAATTTGATGGACCGGTAGTAGTCGGAGGAGATTAGAGGACAATTGGTGAATCAAGGATCTAAGAAAAACTTTTAGAATTCAGTAAAGCTATAGAAGAGACTTGGAGTTGGGTTGTTAAAGAGGAGGCCCTAGAAAAGAAATGACTGATTTGATCAGTTGTGGTATGTCTCTGTTTCCATGATCCATCATATTAATTATATTTTTCTAACCAAATCATATTATCTCATAAAATAAAATGTAAAGTTCTCATACATTATAGCTTCCTTAAAACTTCTAAAGTAAAAGTAAAGCAAGGGTGGGTAAATTTAGTTGACACTAAAACAAAAAATTAGATGTCATACATGAAAAAGAAATAGATACTTTGTGGTGTGATAGTATCCAGATGTTATGATAGCAAAGGTCAGGAAGAATAAGTTTTTAATTTCTGCATTAATTATGAAATAAGCAGTGTTGATGAGCACTCAATATCCTGCAGACAATTAAAATACCAAGATTGAGTTCAAATGAATGGGTTTCAATGATTAGAGTGTCTTCATATTCATCCCTATGATCATTAAGAAAGAAAAATGTTTTTATGAAGTACATGAGGTTGACTGGTCATGTTTATTATCTGATGGATGACTTAGACTATTTAAATCATCAGGATCTTTGGAAACTAGAAGTAGGCAAAGAAAAATCAATTAGGGTAACCAAATGATGCAAATAATTTATGATTTATTTTGTAATTAGAAATACAAAATATAATTCATTCTCTGTGTAATTTAAAAGCTCACATAGACTTTTTCTATTTGGATGGCATTTATCATATATCTTCATGTAGTTAACATTTGTTATGTTCATGGATTACCATTGTTACGAGTCCCCACTGCATGTCCCCAGTTCAGTTTCATTCTCACCTTTCCCTCAACATCCATGACACACTTGGTGGGAATCAGTCTATTAGGTTCACACAAATGTTCTATTCTTGCAAACTAGCTCTGCCAAAAATATGATTAAGTTTTGTTTCCATAAATTAAATGTCAAGGACCATGGATCTTCAGGACTTCCTACAGATAGTTAAGTCAACAATTTTATTAAATTAATGCCAAGTTTTCTGGGATATATTCAGGTATATGTCTGTATATGTATGTATTTATATGATGGTTACATGCCTACTGTATGACAGACAGGCTGATCAGATGCCATTCTGAACCTCTACTCCAACACTTAGTAACCTAATAGCTGTGGATACTGGGAAATTTAATGTTTCTCTGCTTCAATTTTTTTAAACATGAGGAGGCAAATAAGTTTATAATGAAGATTAAATACGGAAATGTACATAAAATACATGTTCTTAACATCTGGTATGTAGTAAGCATTAAATAATAGATATTAATGTGTATATGTAGCATGTCATGTGTATATATATGTATACATATATACACACATGTGTAATAAACACAGACATGTACATACTAAAAAATCAGAGAGAAATTTACCAGTTCTGTTAATATAACTGTGTTTATCTGATGGGAGTTTGTATTTTTCTTTATACTTGGTTACACATTTCAAATTTTCAGTTATCACATTTACAATGTGGAAAAAAAGGTAAGTATTTGTTCACTTTGAAAAAGGTGATCCTAAACTGACACATTAGAGAGTGTGGTTAGCAGGAATAATTTTTTCATAATAAGAGTTTTAAAATAATGGAATAGGCTACTGTGAACAATTATGTATAGGTTTTCTTTGTGGACAAAAGATTTCATTTTCTGGGATATTCAGTTGTGCAACTTCTAGTTCATATGGTGAATGTATATTTAGTGTTTGGGTTTTTTTTTTTTTTTCCACCTATCTTCAGAGTTGCTGTACCATTTTACATTCCCACCAGCAATGTATGGGTCATCCAGTTTCTCTGCATCGTTACCAACATTTGGTATTGTTACCATTTTTTAAACATTTTAGCTGTTCTGATAAGTATGAAGAAGTATCTTAACATGATTGTTATTTTGCATTTTCCTGAAGTGTAGTGAAGTTGAACTTCTTTTCATGTGCTTATTTGCTATCTGTATATCCTCTTTAGGGAAATGTCCCTTCATATCTGTATAGGAAATAATTCAGTTTTCTACCTTCCTCTGTAAGGAAAAATCCAGTTCTTCCCTACTGTATATTTCTGTCCTATGTGTCTCCTTTACTAGATACACAGAACATTCACACTTCTGACAGTTCTGGTCACCAAATATGTGGAGGTTTTTTTCTCCATAACAATTCTCTGTGACACCAGCTGGTATCCTACAATTTAACTCAATTCTGACACTATCTACCCAAAGATAAGGGCTCAGTCCCACAAGACTGTCACCATCCACGACCCTCTCCCCCACCCCACAACACACACACAGTTCATACACAAGTGACCTATGCTGCTGGTCAACTTCAGAGGTTCCAAAGACCCCCTCCTTGAGTTTAATTCATTTGCTAGAGCAGCTCACAGAATTTATTAAAGGATATGATGAATGATACAGATGAACAGCCAGATGAAGAGGTACATAGGGTGAGGTCTGGTGTTTGCCCACCTGGAAATTCTCCAAGTCCACTATTGGGATTTTATGGAGGCGTCCTCATGTAGGCATGATCAATTATTAACTCCCTTTCCAGTCCCTCTCTCCCCCCTGGAGGATGGGGATGAGGCTAATATTTCCAAGCTTCTAATCATGGCTTGCTTGGCCTTTCTGGTGACCAGGCCCCATCCAGGAGCCATCCAGGAGCCCACCCAGAGTCACCTCATTAGTAAAAATAATGCCCCTAGTGCTCTCATCACTTAGAAAATCACAAGGGTTTTAGGATCCTTGTTTCAGGGATGGGGTCAAAGACAAATATTACAATAAGAGATGTGAGATGTTCCTAGTGTTCTTATCATTTAGGAAATTATAAGGATTTTAGGAGCTCTGTTCCAGGAATGGGAGCAGAGACCACTATATGTATTTTTTATTTCACAATACCTTTTACCCGTTTTTTTCTTTTCTTTTTTTAAGATTTACTTATTTTTATTTTAGAGAGAGAGTGTGTGTGCAAGCAGGGGGAGGGGCAGAGGGAGAAGGTGAGAGAGCATTCTCAAGCAGACTCCCCGCTGAGTGCAGAGCCCAATGGGGGCTCTCACAACATTGAGATCATGGCCTGACCTGAAATCGAGAGTCTGACATTTGACCAACTGAGCTACCCAGGCACCCTATTTCCTAATTAAATTGTTTCCTTTTTTTAAATACTGAGCTTTCAGAGGTCTTAAGGTATTCCACATATAAATCTTTTTTACATAGATGAATGCTCAACCAACTGAGCCACCCAGGTGCCACGCTCCAATATTTCTTTAAAAAATGAGCTTTACATTTTACATTTATTTATTTATTTATTTTTATTTTTTTAATTTTATTATGTTACATTTTACATTTAAATCTGTTATATTTGAGTTTATTTTTATGTAAGATGTGAGGTTTAGGTCAACGTTTACTTTTTCCCTAATGGATGTTCGATTGCTCCAGCATTAGTGTTTATAAAATCTATCCATCCTCCATCTAATTGCTTTTGCAACTTTGTTGAAAATCAGTTGTCCATACTTATGTGGGGTTATTTCTATGGTCTCTATTCTGTTCCAGTCATCTATATGTCCATCCAGCCATCAATATCACAGAATCTTGATTACTATAGCTAAATAATGTCTTGAAATCTGATAAAGCAGTTCTTCCCACTTTATTTTTCTTTTTTAAAAATAGTTTTAGCTAGGGGCGCCTGGGTGGCTCAGTCGTTAAGCATCTGCCTTTGGCTCAGGTCATGATCCCAGAGTCCTGGGATCGAGCCCTGCATCGGGCTCCCTGCTCCATGAGAGGCCTGCTTCTCCCTCTCCCCCTCCCCCTGCTCGTGTTCCCTCTCTCGCTGTGTCTCTCTGTCAAATAAATAAATAAAAATATTTATTAAAAAAAGTAGTTTTAGCTATTATAGTTCCTTTGCCTTTCCATATAAATTTTTAGATAAGATTATATATAGAAAAAATATTGCTGAAATTTTGATAGGAATTGTGTTAAACCTGTTTATTAATTTGATAAGAACTGATATCATTACTATGTTGATTCTTTTAATCTGTGAACATGCTATAGCACTCCATTTATTTAGATATTATTTGTGGGTACCTGTGTGGCTCAGTTGGTTAAGCGTCTGCCTTTGGCTCAAGTCATGTTCCCAGGGTGCTGGGGTCGAGGCCCACCTTGGGCTCCCTGCTCAGCGGGGAGTCTGCTTCTCCCTCTCCCTCTGCCCTTCCTCCGCACTTGTGCTCTCTCTCTCTCAAATAAATAAATAAAATCTTTAAAAAAGATATTTTTTGATCTCTGAGTTTTGTTCTTTTCAGCAAACAAGGTCTGTAGATGTTTTGTTAGATTTACACCTTTGTATTTCAGATTTGGGTTTTTTTTTTGAGCAATTGTCAATGGTATTGCATCTGTAGTTTCTATGTGTTTATTGATAGTGTATTGAAATAAAACAGGGCACTTGGGTGACTCAAATGGTTTAGCATCTGCCTTCGGCCCAGGTCATGATCCCAGGGTCCTGGGACCAAGTCCTGCATCGGGCTCTCTGCTCAGCGGGGAGCCTGCTTCTCCCTCTGCCTGCCGCTTACCCTGCTTGTGCTCTCTCTTGCTATCTCTCTTTCTTTGTGTCAAATAAATAAATAAAATCTTAAAAAAAAAAAGAAATACAACTGATGTTTGCATGTTGATCTTATAACCTGCAACCACGCTGCACTCATTTATTAGACCTAGGAGTTGTTTTATAGATTTCTTGGGGTTTTTTATATAACAGTCATGACATCTTCAAAGAGGCACAGGATTATCTACTCATATGTAGTCCTTATGACTTTTATTTTCTTTCTTGCCTTAATGGGCTATCTAGACATTCTAGCACTATGTTAAATAACAGTGGTGAGAGTGGACATTCTTGGCCTTGTTCCCGATCTTAGGGGAAAGTCATTCGGTCTTTTACCATTAAGTATAATGTCAAAATAGGGATTTTTATATATGTTCATTATCAAGTTGAGGGAACCCCCCTCTATTATTTCCTAAGACTTTTGCCACAAATAGGTGCTAATTTTGTCTGTGATAATAACTATAATCGTTATTATTATTTTCTGTCAGTATGATGTTCTTTTCCTTCCAGACTTTGGTGACTTTTTTCTTTTTTCTTCTTTCTTTGTCAGTCTTACTAGAGGTTTATCAATGTTATTGATTCTTCCTTAAAAAAAAAACCCACAAAAAACACCAGCTCTTTGTTTCATTAATTGTCCCCATCAATTTGTTGCCTGCTTACAATTTCAAGTTCTGCTCCTTACCATTTTTTTTCCTTCCCTCTGGGTTTATTTTGCTCTTCCTTACCTAGGTTCTTGTGGTATGAGTTTAGATTACTGATTTGAGAATTTTCCACCTTTTTCCCCCACTTTTTAAAAGTACTATCTTAGTACTATAAATTTCACTCAGCATTGCTTAAGCTGTGCCCCCACAAATTTTGCAATGTTATATTTTTATTTTAAATCAATTTGTGCATTTGTAAATTTCTTTAGAGGCTTCCTCTTTGACCCATGGCTTATTTAAAAGTATGTTTTTTAGTTTCCAAATATTTGGGGTTTTCTTGTTCTTCTGTTAATTGATTTTAATATTGATTCCATTATGGTCAGAGAGCACACTCTGTATTATTGTAATTATTTTCAATTTGTTGAGGTTTCTTTTATTAATTAGGATATGGTCTATCTTGATATATGTTTCATAGGGTCTTGAAAAGAATGTGCATTCTCCTGTTTTTGTGTAGAATGTTCTATAAATGTTTGTTAGATTCTATTGATTGATGATTCTTTTATATCCTTGTTGATTTTGTATCTTGTATCTGTTCTATCATTTGTTGAGAGAGGAGTGTTAAACACTCCTCTTATGTCTTTATTAAATTAACATTTGTTAAATGGAGCACAAGGTGCTAGATGGTGAGCTATGCAGTTCAACAACAGACCACAAGAGACATTGAAATCGAGTTTACTACTCACAGATCTTGGAGGAAGCATGCCTTGAAGGACCACATAGGGAGATCAAAGCAGAATGTAGAAAGAGGCAGGACATGGAGCACATGTCTTTATTAGGGTTTCTGGGTGAATTCCAGGCTAAGGCTGGATTGGTCAATTCAAACCAAAGGAGTAGAGTTTTGGTAAATTACACAGGGATCTTATCTAAAGGGCACATCAAAGAGAAGGTTCTGGGAGGCAGGGGAGAGACTTGATCAAAAGGGCTGTCGGTGAAGTCATATCAGGAACTTATATTGCTTGTGAGTCTGCAGGATCCTACCTAGGACATGCACTTGCATGAGAGGTTAATGTCAGTTTAAGGTCCCTGCAGGCTGCTTGCCAAACAAAATGGATGCCAAGGCAAAAATACCATGGAGTAGCTTAGCTAAACTCTCAGCAACTCCAAACATAATTATAGATTTATCTGTGTTTCTTTTCAATTCTATCAGCTTTTGTTTCACATATTTTTCAGCTCTGTTGTTTGGTGAATCCACAGTAAGCACTGAAATATTTTCTTGGTAGATTGACCCTAAAACTTGTAGAAAGTAGTACAGTCCTGTCAACACAATGATTGTTGCCTGATGAGACTCATGTCAGACTTTGAACAAATAGAACTGTAAAATAATACATGTGTGTTGTTTTAAGCTGCTGAGTTTGTGATAATTTGTTAAGGCAGGAAGAGAAAACTAATATGCTAGTATAAGCAGTTTGTGCTATAAATTCTTTTAATTACTGCCTTACCTGCATTCTGTAGATTTTAATATCCTGTATTGTATTTTTCATTTATTTATCTGAACACAACTTTAAATTTACCTTGAGAAATCCTCTTTGCCCCATATATATTTTAGAGGTATGTTGTTTAATTTCCAGTGGTTTAGAGATTTCCCTGTTATAGCTGTTTTTGATTTCTAGTTTCATCCCATTATGTTCACTAAACATACTCTGTGTCATTTCATTCTTTTACCATTGTTAAGGTTCTTTTATTACTCAAGATACGGTCTAACTTGTTGAATATTCTACATATGCTTGAAAACAACATGTGTTCTGTTGTGTTGGGTTGTGTTGTATAAACATCAATTGTATCCTGTTGGATTGTGCTACTGTTCAGTTCTATACCTTTATCCTATATTTATATCCTCTAAATCCCTGATGAGTTCCTTTCTATTACTACTGCTGATCCCTTGGAGAGAGGCGTTTAAATCTCCAATTATAAGCATGGATTTGTCTATAAATCCATTCAGTTCTCTCACATTCATATTATGTTTTTGAAGCTCTTCTGTGTGAGCATACATATTAAGATTGTTATGTTTTCTTGGTGGATCAACCCTTTTATCATATAATAGTCTCCTTTGTCACTAATAATTTTCTTTGTTCTAAAGACAGCTTGCCTGATTTTTAAAATTTTTATTTATTAAAATAAATTTGCCTGATATTAATTATATCATGTATAATTAATATTAATAATTTATTAATGATTTATATTAATAATTTAATTAATACTAATATCCAGTTTTTTTAATTAGCATAATAGTTTTTTTATTGCTGCAGTAATAAGTTACCACAAGTTTAATAGCTTAAAACAACACAAAGTTATTATCTTACAATTTCTTTGGTCAGCCCTTGAAGACCCTGAGCCAGACTGTCAGTCTGAGGGTTCTATTCACTTCTTTATATCAGGTCTAAGGGCATGAGTCCTTGGTCTAAAGATGTAGCCACTGGTCACCAAAGGTCGCAAGTAGTCTCAGATCCTATCTGGAGAAAAGGCGAGGACCCTCCTTGAGTTCTGACCATAAGTATCCCAGAGTGGAGACTGCCTCATAGAATAGCCAACACTAGGTACCCCATGATAAGGGTGGTAGCTGAGGCACCAGGGAAGTAAGTGCCTTTGTTTAAAGTGTCAAATTTGGAGCAGTAGAGTAGAGGGGACCCAAGCCTAGCTAATAGTTGTTAATCCTGAATGTGAAATGAAAGGACAACCCAGAACAGAGGGGGGGCTCCACTGCCAACTCCTCCTGCCACCCCAGTACATCTCAGGCAGTAATGGAAAACCTCACCCTAAGGCTCACTGTAACTTCCTTCCTTGGTGTATTGGCTTCTAGGACTACCATAACAAATTACCACAGTTTGGTGGCTAAAATAATACAAAATTTATTCAGTCAGTCCTTTTGGCTAGAGATTTGAAATCAAGTTATCGGCGGTGTTGGTTCCTTCTGCAGGCTCTGAAAGAGAACCTGCTCCGTGCTTCTCTCCTCACTGTTGATGGTCTGACAGCATTTTTGGCATTCCTGGCTTGTGGAGGCACCACTCCAATCTCTACCTCTGCCATCACATGGCCTTCTTCACTTTGTCTCTTTTCTGTGTCTCTTGCATGTATCCAAATTTCTCTCTCTTTTCTCTTATAAAGATACCAGTCATTAAAGTTAGGGTCCACCCTGTTGCGGTATGACCTCATCTTAATTTGATTACATTTGCAAAGATCCTATTTCCATATATAGTCACATTTATAGGTACTGGAGGATAGGGCTTGAACATCTTTTGGGGGCACACACAATTCAATCCACTACACCAGAGTTCTCAGGGGACAGGCCGATCAGGAGAACAGAAGACATTCCTGTGGGTTCCTAGAAAAGCAACTTCAAAGAAATCTTCAGAGGAGGTCCTTATTAGAGCCAGGGAAGTATTTCCCTTTTGAAGATGAACACACCCTCTCATCCTCACTCCTCCAGTGGGCCGGCATTACCTGTTTTCCTGCCCACACTTCTGCCTGATGCCCTTGACCAGTGCCACCATGCCTTGAGATCATAGTAATAAGCAATGTACTTGTGAGAAACTTAAGATCCAAGGTGAAACACCCCCCCCCCCGCCCCCGCACCCTTCCACTTCAGGAAATACACTCCAGAGCTTCCCTGTTGCTGGTATTCCCCTGGAACTTCAGAAAGCCACATCTACTACCACTGCTCTTGCAAGTGTTTCATGTATGAGATCAGATGAAAGTGCCAAGAGCCAAGATGAAGAAAGACCAAGCACTTTTAAGGCCCCACTCTCAATTAAGAGCTCACACTAAGGCCTTCTAATAAGAAAGAATAGTGCAGTTAATGGTGCACTTCCTGCTGTACAAGTATAAAATGAAAGACCCACTGCAAAAGCAGACATGCTAAAAATTGTTGACATAAAGTACAAGCACTTGGACCCCGAAATCTTCATGAAACCTTCTAAGTACATGGAGCTATCTTTGGCATTAATATGAAAGAAGTTGACCCCAGAAGTCACTCCTGTGCCCTTGTCAGTAAGTTGGGCATTTCCAGCAAAGGGAGTTAGTGTGTTGGCAGGGGGTTGCCTGAGATTGGACTCCTGATCCCTCTCCTGAGTGTGATCTTCATGAATGGCAATTATACCACTGAGGAAGAGATCTTGGAATTCCTGAACATAGTTGGGATAAATGCTGGGGGGAAGTAGTTAATTTGGAGGGAACCATGAAACTCATCACCAGAGATTTGATGTAGGCAAAGTACCTGGAGTAGGGGCAGGTGCCCAACAGTGAGCCTCCATGCTATGATTTTCTGTGGGGTCTCAGAGCCCAGGCTGAAAACTGCAAGATGAAAATCATGGAAGTTTGGGCCAAGGTCAACAATAGTGTCCCAGTGTCTTCCAGTCCCAGTATGAAGAAGCTTCGAGAGATGAGGAAGAGAGAGCTTGAGCCAGAGTTGCAGCCAAGGCTGGCACTACTGCTGTGCCCAGGGAAAATTACAAAGCTATGTCCAGTAGCTTTTCCTGTCCCTAGTGAAGTCTGAGGCAGATTATTCACATTGTGGATGAAGGGGGCAGTGAATGTTCTAAGTAGTGGAGGGCCAAAACAGGGCTGGAGGGAACACGGTGTATACAGTCTTTGTGTTCCTGTTCTATGTGAATAATTTTTTTTTTTGTATTTTTCAGATGTCCATTATACAGAAGGTTTATGTAGCATCAGAATCAAAGTTTATGAATGACCTCTATCACACATCTATTGTTGTTTATCAGGTTTAAGAGTAACAGTTTTGGTATTTTCTTGGAAATATGAGAGAATCACACAGTAAAAGAGGATCACAAAATAGAGGGAAGAAATAAAAATATTTAACTATTGGTTTCCTTTATATGTTAGTCTTCCAGTAAAATTAAAGACACATAGATGTGCTTAACTTATTCAAGGATGTAGGTAAAATAAAACTGTAGTAAATTAACCCCAGCCCTTTCACTATTCAGACATTGAGAATATGCTCTTTGGAAGGCTCCTTCTTAGTACCGGGGATGCCAAAATAAAGAAGATTCAGCCCTAGCCCACAGAATTTTGGAGTCTAGGAACAGTTATCACATAAGGAAGACGGTGACATACTCTCTAAGACCTAAAGAATAAATAAATGAGGGGAGCCTAGGTGGCTCTGTTGATCGAACGTCTGCCTTCAGCTCAGGTCATGATCTTGGGGTCCTAGGATCAAGGCCTGCATCGGGCTCCCTGCTCAGCTGGGAGTTTGCTTCTCCCTCTCCCTCTGTTCCTCTCCCTCTTCTCCTCCCCCCTGCTCATGCTCTCTCTCTCAAATAAATAAATAAAATCTTAAAAAAAAAATAAATAAATAAAAAGAAAGAGTTGGGGGGGTGGGTTTCAGAACAGTCAAGTGTAAATGTCATGAAACAAGGAAGTTTGAGGTTTTGGACACTGCCATTTCTTTAGTGGGAGGTAATTTTAAGTTAAATTGCATGGTGGGCCAGATGAAGCTGTCAGAGTGGTAAGCAGAGGCCAAACACTCAGATGATGTATCTTACAGTTGAGAGACTAGGCCTGGAATGAAAAACTGCTCACAACAGTTACTTTGGTATCTTAGGTAAACCAGAGAGAATCTCCCCCTGCAGCAGTAATGGAAGGATTTGTGCACTCTTGTCCCAGGCAGTTGAGCTCAATACACAAACTAGGTGTTTTAGGAATATTGTGTCCCAAGAGTTTCTGAGAAATAAGTTTGAGACTCCGTTGAGGCAGGATGTGAAGGAGACACTGGGCTGGCACTCTTTGTTCTGCGCTGAGAGAGCAGAGCCTACTCCATTAAAAAGGGCATTTGAATTAGGTTATCTTGAATGTGATTTTGTAAATCTACATCCAAGGGATAGAGTTCTGCTTGCAGTAGAATGAATGAAAATAGGGGTGGATTGGATGGAAAGGCAGCTGGGAGGGACAGAAGAAGATGGCCCTTCAAAAAAATTTAGGAGTTTGGAGTTGCTACATTTACAGAAGACTCCCCAACACTCAAATAATCTATCTTCAAATGGGGAAAATTGGTGGAGTTTTACTTGCAAAGCAGCATTTTGATTGATTTGTTGTACCATGTCCTATAGCACTTCATGCTCTCTGAGACATGCATCCATCAACCATTCATTAATGATCTAAGATACGCCAGGCACTGTGATATGCCCTTTATGTATGTCGCATGTATTCGGACAGTCCTAGAGGACAGAGCTTCTCAACCTATTTAATAGATGAAGAGCCTGAGGATTATACAGTTTGGTTATGTGCCCAACTTCACAGGGCTAAAGTATGACAAAAGTGGGACTGTACCGCTGGTCTGAATTCTCCTACAGCCAACTGTTCCACTGTCATTTCTTCATAAAAATACTGCTCTTGCCCCACTTCTCTGCAATGGCACACTGAATCAATCAAGCAATAGTGTATAAATAGGTCTGTCTGAGGACACTGTTTAGTTACATTGTTCTCTTTGCCTATGCCTGCACTTATGCCACAAGCTCTTGATTACTATAGACTTTTACTAATTCTTAATAGTAAAGTAAGCTATATTTTATTTTTATTTTTCAAGAGGATATGAGGTATTTTGGGCCACTTGTGAATCAAATTATTTATTTATTTTTAAAGATTTTATTTATTTATTTGTCAGAGAGAGAGAGAGAGAGAGAACAGGCAGGGGGAGCGGCAGGCAGAGAGAGAAGCAGGGAGCCCGAAGTGGGACTCAGTCCCAAAACCCCGGGATCATAACCCGAGCTGAAGGCAGATGCTTAACTGACTGAGCCACCCAGGTGTCCCTGTGAATCAATTTAAATTTTATAATCAGCTTGTCAAGTTTCAAACACATATACACATAGACACAGACATTCACACACAAATATTTGTGTTTTTTTTTTTAAACATTTGGGGTTTTATTTGTATGAGAAGGATGATAGTCATCTGTAGATTAAATTTGGGGAGACAGTATGATCATAATATTGAATCTTTTATCTGCAAACATATTTCTGTCTTTAGTTAGGCCTTCATTAATTTCTCTAAATAATATCAATGTATTTTTTTCACTGACTTGATAAACTTTTAAAATTATATTTACTTATAGGTACCAAGTATTTTGTTATGGTAATTTACAAGTTGTATTTTGTTTAATTCATTTTTTTATTTTTAAAAAAATTTTATGTAATCTCTACCCCCAATGTGGGGCTCAAATTCATGACTGAGCCAACCAGGCACCCCTATTTTGTTTAATTTTTTTTCAGACATTTTGTTGCCATAGATACAAGTATATTTTTGCATATTAATATTATACCCAGCAAACTTTATAAATACTTTTATTGATTTGATAATTTATCATTAGATTTTCTTCACATACATTCTAATCATCTGTTAATGATACTAGCTTTGTTTCTTATTTTCCAATCCAAATCTCTTTGATTTCTTATGCTTCCATTACTTCCCTATATAGGATCTTCATTAAAATATTGAATAGAAATGGTGATAGCAGGTATCCTCATCTCCTTCCCAGTTTTAAAGTAAAAGCTCTCAGTGATTTGGTATCAAGTATAGTGTTTACTGTAGGGTTTTTCTAGATATCCTTTATCGAGGGAGATAACATATCTTTTCTTTATGAATGAATGCTGAATTTTATAAACCAGTTTAGCAATTTAGGAATGATTTTTTTTTCATTTAATATGTTAATGTGGTATTCCCTTCACTTATGTGAGTATAAAACTTCCAGAATAAAAAGTTTTAAAGTGGTTTTTAATCTGCTTGGAACTAGAATTTCTATTAAGGGAGGATTTTAGTCACATTAGTTTTTAATATGAATATCAAAATGTACCAATGTGATTTCTTATTAAAAAACAATATTCTTTCCCCTACATCTCTGAGTAGATAATTTTTAACAAACCAGGACATGATATATAGTGGGTCTGTTTTGGAACATGCTATTCACTTCTTTTGGTCTATTTCTCTATGCCTACATCTATAACACAAACTCTTATTACTACAGTCTTTAATATCACATCTTTTTTTTTCAAGAGTATATTAGCTATTCATAGCCATTTGCAAGTAGATTTAAATTTCAGAATTACTCCCCACTCATCGGGGAGTCTACTTCTCCCTCAGACCTTCCCCCCTCTTGTGCTCTCTCTCTCTCATCCTCTCTCTCTCACTCTCTCTCTCTCTCAAATGAATAAAATCTTTAAAAAGAATAAATTTTAGAATTATCTTGTCAGCTTTCACACAGAATGCACATGTATAGTATATAAACATTTACACATAAAAATTATGTGGCTTCATTGAGAAGGAGGGATTACAGTCATTAATAGATTAAATTTGAGGACAATTAACATGTTTACCTAATTGAATCTTCCATCTAAAAACATATTTCTCCATTTAGTTAAGTCTTTAGTAATTTAAATAAATAATAGTTGTATAATTTTTCTATAGAGTTCTTATATTTTTTGTTATATATATTTTTAGGAATCAGGCATTTATTATGGTAATTTACAAGATATTCTTTGTTTAATTTCATCTTTATACTGCACTGCTACCAAAAAAGTGTCTTTTTGTATATTGATCTCATACCCAGCAATTTTATTTAAAAATATTTTTATTAATAGTTCTTCTTTAGTATATTTTCCTCATATACAGTTTATTCATGTTTAATTATACTGACACTGCTTCTTATTTTCTAGTTTCTATCTATATGATTATTACTTTCCCATTACTTTATTATGTAGTTTCTTTATGAAAATGTAGACTAGAAATGGTGATAGCAGGCATTTTTGTTTTCTTCTCAATATTAAAATAAAAGGTTTCAACTTTTCCACATGAGATACGATTTTTTCTCTAGGGATTTTTTTATAGATATCCTTTATCTACTTTGAAAACATACCTTTCATCAAGAATGAATAATGATTATTTTTATGAAACACTTTTCTCTATCAATTGAAATATATTTTTAAAATTCATCTATTGATGTGGTATGCCAGTCCTTGACCTATTTGACTTCAGATTCATTCTTCACTCTTGCTCTGTTCCATACTCTTCTATACACAATTCCTAGGCATCAAGATGCCAATTCAGTTCAGCCAACAGGAGAACCCAGAGGAGATTAGACCCCAGGAGGATGGGAGTGCCCCAAACTTTTCTTCTTCCTTTGCATTATGTAGATTCTGCTTCAGTTGCTACATCTTGATTGCAGCCTTCATCTCTGATAGCTCACCACAGATCCTGGCCCCTGCCTGTTTGTGTTCCAACTTCTTCATTTCACATTAAGACTGGGACATGACCCATTCCACGCTTGGCAAGGGTTTCGGTGGGTAAAGTCATCAAGAGTTTGCCGAGATGTAGCATTTCCCAGAAAGCCTTGAGTCATAAGAAAGGAGCCAAAACGAGAACTGCCAGTGAATGAGGACAGAAAAGAGGCCAAAACCAAAGAATAAGGGTGGGTCACATAGACACGAGCCAGTGCCTATTTCAGCCCTATTGGCCCAGGCAGGGCTCTCCGACTGAAGCATCCCCTCAATTCCTCTTGAGGGTTCTAGGGGCATGAGGACATTGGCATGAGAGGCATGACATGGGTTCAAGAGAGGGATTAATTCCAAGGCTACCAGAAGTCAATAGGACTATGACGAGGGACCGACCAGCCGCAACCTCCACCGTGAAAGAGGCTGGTGCGCACAGCCCCGCCCCTGCTGTTGACCCGGAAGAGCCCAGGCAGTTGTAACCGGATGTGACGCCCCCTGATTTCCTCCTCCAGATTGTCGGGCTGCGCGGGGTTCCTTCTGGGCTGTGCGGGATTCAATCTGAGGTACGTGGAACCGAGTCAGCCGAGGGAGGGGTCCCAGGTGCTACTTGGAGTTAAGTAAGATTCCAAATGAGAACTGAGGAGACCTCATATCACAGAAATGAGGGGACTCATTAGATGAGAGCCCCAGTCCAACTCAGGGAAGCCCCGGACCGGTCTGTCAGGCTGACCTACGACACACTTCCTCTTTGGAGGAATTGAGGCGGCAGCGTTTCTGTTGCGGGGCTAAGAGTTCCCTGACCTGCTGGTAGTCCGGAAAAGGCCCCCGAGTGAGTCCTGAGGGGACCACCCACCCCAGACAGTGGTGGACTCCGTGAGCCTCGGCCAGTGTGTGAGCCCTGGGAGGCCTCGGGCAGGGGCGGCGGGAAGTGTTGCTGACTGACTTCTGCCTCCAGAGTCTGAGGGAGGGAAGAGCTTAGTCTGAGGCAGGCGGTGTCCCGTCGGCAGAGGAAGGAGCCTCAGGCCCTGCGGGCGACTCCTGTAGGAGTCCGGGCGAGGACCCCGAGTGAGTTCTCATGCTTCCCCTGACCGCGGGTAGAGGTTGTGGCGCAGAATCGAACCCCTGTGGTCAGGTCTCCATGTCGGGCGGATTAGGTGCCCCCTCACTTCCTTTCTGGGCGTCTCAGACACGTGGGGCGTTGATTAGAAGGTGGAACCTCAGGTAATAGATGGCAGCGGGCACATCACCAACCACTTTGGTCCACCCTGGGAGGTTCCTGAAAGCAATGACCACGTGTAGGTGACTTCACGTCATCCTTTTGGGTTTAAGAGAGGTGTGAGGCTTGGTCTGAGGGAGTGAAGTCAGGTGGTCAGATGGAAGATTTCCAGGTGCTTAAAGGATTCAGGGTAAAGGGGGCACCTGGGTGGCTCAGTCGTTAAGCATCTGCCTTTGGCTCGGGTCATGATCCCGGGGTCCTGGGATCGAGCCCCGCATCTGGCTTCCTGCTCGGCGGGAGGCCTGCTTCTCCCTCTCCCACTCCCCCTGCTTGTGTTCCTGCTCTCGCTATCTCTCTCTCTGTCAAATAAATAAATAAAATCTAAAAAAAAAAAAAAAGGATTCAGGGTAAGGACATAGAGTTATGTCTAAAGGGACCACCCACCTCAGAACACAGGTGGCCCCACGATATCCACCCTTGTTGGCAATCCTGGGAGGCCACGGGCAGGGGTATCCATGTAAAATGTCCCCTTAATTCTCCCTTGGAGGTCACTAGGAGGTGGGTGTGTGGTATAAGGAGTGAACAACGGTACAACAGAGGGGAGGGCTCACACAGTGCCAGGAACCAAGGTGTAGACATTGAGTCAGGACTAAGGGGCCACCCATTCCAGTAGAGTGGGAAGTCCATGAGCTCCCCTCTGTCTCTGCATTTAGCCCTTGGAAGCCTGAGGTCGGTGGTCAGAATTCTCACATTCTCCCTTCATCTAACAGGGGCCTCAGGGAAGTAATTGTGTCTGTCTGAGCGGCAGCCTCAGGTTAACAAACAGAAAAGTGCACAAGGGGTTGCAGGAACCTATGAAGACACGGAATTAGTACTGAGGGTATCAGTCACACCAGGACAGAGGGCCCATCGGCAAAGCACTCCTGCTGTCAGTCCAGGGTGTGTCAACAAGGATCACCTGATGAGATATTGCTCCTCTTCCTTGTGGGGTTCCAGTGAGGAGTGTTTGTATATACAGGGCCTACAGCACATTAGGTGAGCAAAGGATGAGTCCCAAGGTCTGTTAGGACCAAGGTAGGTTCTCTGAAAGAGGTTTGAGGGGCATGGCCACCCCAGAACAGAGAAGCTCCAGAGTTCTTGCCCCTATTCTCAGCAGTGGTAAGCCTGGCGATGGTGACTGAATGAGATTTCTCTTTCCTTCCTTCGCAGTTGTCTTAGGCAGAATAGTCCTTTTTCTGGTGGGGGTGACATTAGGTTTTAGCAGGTGGGGACTGAGAGGCATGAGAGGGCATATGTCTACCAGCAGCCAAATAGAGGCCTTGAATGAGGGCTGAGAGAACCACCTATCCCAGAAGATTGGAGCCAAACATAATTCTCCTTAGCCCTGCTGTCACCCCTGGGAGGCCTGGAGCAGAACTGGGACATGCCCGCATTTCTTGCTCAGTAAGCTCAGGGTGATGAAGAATGGTCTGTGGAAGGGTTTCAGATCCTAGGTCCTACTATTAGTCAAGGGAAGGACCCTAAGTGAGGCTGATGAGGACACCTGCTCCAGAACAGAATAGTCTGAAAAGAGCCCTGTCTTGCTGTGACATTTGGAAACTCTGGATATGCCACCCCTTAATTGCTCCTCAGTGGTCACAGGAATGAGTCTCTAGCCTGAGGGAGCAAGAGCAGTTCAGTAGAGGGGAAGAGGCTCATAAAGTGTCAAGTTCCAAAGTATACACCTTGTTTGAGCAAGGAGGTGACCATCTACTTGAGCACAGTGAGACCCTTTGATACCTGTCCTCCCCCTGTAGTCATTACCTGATAGGTCCCGGACAAAGATGGTCAGGATTCTCAGTGGCTCACTTCATACACTGGGCACCGAGGGGATTGGGACATATTCAGAGTCAGCAATGGACAGGGTGGCCAGGCACTACTGGAGTCCGTGTGGACATACAGAGTAAGAACTGAAAAGGATCCACCCCAAAACATAGGGTCATCAAAGAGGCCCTGGACCTTCATCAGTCCAGAGAACTCTGGGCAGAGACTACATGACAAGATCACCATTTTGGTGGTGGTGGTGTGTGTGTGTGGGGGGGTGGTTCACACAGGTGAGATCCTTGGTGTATGTACCTACATTATATGAGGTCATCAAGGAAAGGGATCCAGAGCCTCTCATGGGTCACAGTAGGACATTAAGTGAGATCCAGGGGGTCTATCCACCCCACAAAAGAGTTTTTCTTTTCTTTTTTTTTTTTTAAAGATTTTATTTATTTATTTGAGAGAGAGAATGAGATAGAGAGAGCATGAGAGGGGTGAGGGTCAGAGGGAGAAGCAGACTCCCTGCCGAGCAGGGAGCCCAATGCGGAACTCGATCCCGGGACTCCAGGATCATGACCTGAGCCGAAGGCAGTCACTCAACCAACTGAGCCACCCAGGTGCCCGAAAAGAGTTTTTCTTTACAGTTTCTACCTCCTTCTGTTAGCCCAGGAAGCCCTTATAGAGGGGGATAGGCAGTGTCCTTCTTCACTTCCTTCTCAGGTAACTCGTGAAGATGAGGCATTCTTACACACAAAAGAGTTGACATCACATAGAGTGGTCAGACCTGAGACCCCACCAGTTGCCAAGTCAAGAACCCAGAGTGAATACTGAGGGTCCACTGACCCCAGGAGAGTGGGGATCATGATGAATGAATCCTGCCCTGAACTGTCGTCAGCACTGAGAGGCTATGGGAAAGGCTATCTGTAGACATATGCCCTAATTACCGTCTAGAAATCAGAAGGTGGAGGCTTTATTCTGAAGGGACAATGTTAGGTCAGCAAATGAAGAGATCCCAGGACCTGCCTGGATTCAGAGTGAGGCAACTAAGTGAGAACCGGGGTGGGGGCGGGGGGACTACCAACAGCAGTATAGGTAGCCTCCACACGGTCTAGGTCCTGCTGTCAGCCCTGGGAAACCCCAGGTAGGCCTTCTGGAGGAGGTTCCTCCATCAGTTGTCTTGGGAGATGTGACTTTGGTCTTCGGGGACCACCCCATATTAGTATAAGGGAGGTACACCAGGCCCTACTGAATGCCAAGTTAATGAACCTGAGTGAGGACCGATGGGTCCACCCTCCTCAGAACAGAAATGGCTGTCTAGAGCCCCACCACACGTGCTTACTGCGATCTCTGAGAATTCTCAGCCTGGGTTTGCTGGCTGCATCCTCAGGAGCATTCAGACATCCTCCTTCATTGCTCTTCAGGGACATAGCAACCAAGAGGTTGGGAGACCTATGAGGCCCTATAACAGTGTTGTGGGGAGAAGTCCATTGGAGGCAGTTTTATCAGAGCCACCCCAGTGGAGTTTAGCAGCTGAGGCCATTCACATCTCCTTCTTCCTCTTAGGCTGTGATTCCCCATTGCCCACTCCCCTGTCCTCACTCCTGTCTATTGCCACTCATAAAAGTCACCATGCTTCAGAACCAAAAGAATCCACGATGCTTATACGATCAGTGCTTTCAGACCTGCAGTGAGATCCAAGATATGGAAGTTGTACAGGTCTCCAAGGCTCTGGAAGAGACCCATCTCTCCTCCTATCCTCTGATGCCTGGCAATTCAGAGGAGGCTCCTGATGCTGGTCAACCCAGTACCCCTGAGAGTCATCAGAGTTTCTGCTCATCTTCCATTGCCATCACAACCACCTCATCAAGTGAATTGAATGAGAGCTCCAGGAGCCAAGAAGAGGATAGCACCTCATGGGCTGGGCCTGACCCCAGGAATGTGCCCATAGATGCTCTAGATAAGAAGGTGATTTCGTTGGTCAATTTCATGCTGTTCAAGTATCACATGAAAGAGCCAGTGACAAAGGCAGACATGAAGATTGTCATCAAAGAGAATGAAGACCACTTCACTGAGATCTTCCTGAGAGCCTCTGAGCACATGGAGATGGTCTTTGGCCTTGATGTGAAGAGAGTGGATCCCATCAACCACTGCTATGGCCTCTTCATCAAATTGGGCCTCACCTATGATGGGGTGCTGGATGGTGAAGAGGGCATGCCCAAGACCGGCATCCTGATCTTTATCCTGGGTGTGATCTTCATGAAGGGCAACAGTGCCACTGAAGAGGAAGTCTGGGAAGCGCTGAATTTGACGGGGATATATGCTGGGAGGAAGCACGCCATCTTTGGGGAGCCCAGGAAGCTCATCACCAAAGATTTCGTCAAGGAAAAGTACCTGGAGTACCGGCAGGTGGCCAACAGGGATCCCGCACAGTTTGAATTCCTGTGGGGCCCGAGAGCCCACGCTGAAACCACCAAGATGAAAGTCCTGGAGATGCTGGCCAAGTTTCACGGGACTGACCCGAGTTCTTTCCCATCTCAGTATGAGGAGGCTTTGCAAGATGAAGAAGAGAGAGCCCGAGCCAGAATTTCAGCCAGGTCTGTCTCTGCTTCTGTGGCCACTGCAAGTTCTAGTGCCAAGTCCATTCATTTCTCTTGCTCCTAGAGAAGCCTGAGGCAGGTTTTTCACTTTGTGTTTGTAAAAGGGCAGTTAGTGTTCATAGAATTTACGTCTGAGTTGGGGCTGAAAGGAACACACTATATGTGCCTATGTGTTCCTATATTATTGTGTAACTTGAAAATTTATTCTTTTTTAACATACTTATTTTTTTCAAATATTGTTTCTTTAATATAGATTTAATTAGCTTCAAAATCTCCAAGTTTATTAAAGATATTGATCATACATTTAATGTTATAATGAGATTTAATAGTAAGAGCTTTGTTATTTTGTAAACTAAATGTGAAACCATCTTATTTTGTAATTTGGAATAACATAACATAGGTATTTACTGGAAATGTGAGAGTGATCAGCTTTAAGGTGGTTGGGTTCAAAAAATAGAGAACAAATTAAAGATTGCCAACCTCTGGCCCTCTTATACCTTTTACATTTTTGTTTTATACAATTAAATTATATACGCTTGAATATGCTTAACTTGTTTATAGATGTATTAAAAATAAACATCAATAAATTAGACCCCATGCTCACTGTTTCTTTTATTCCCCAAACCTTCCTTGAACATTGGCTGTTTGGAAATCACCATGTTAGTCTTGGAAATTATAGCATGAATAATACCTACAACTGCACTTATAAATTTTACGTATAGGATCAGCAATCCTATAATTACAGTGGGATGCCTTCTAATATCCAAGGGGCAAGTAAAAGAAGGAGTTAGCAGATAAGTGGAGGTATTCCATATGAGACTGTCAAGTGTAAATGCCCTGGGACAAGAAGTTTGGGGGTCAGGGGAGCTGGAATTCCTGTAATGAGTGTTAATTTTTAACTTAAATTTGCATTTAGGGCAAGCTGAGCCTGACGGGGTGGTGATCAGCGATCAGACCTTCAGATAGTATGTCACCAAGTTGAGACTCAAAAACCTGAACTGGAAAACTGTTCTTTGTAGTTAATTAGGGGGCATGGTTTAAAAAGAAAGAAATCGGGCGCCTGGGTGGCTCAGTTGGTTAAGCGACTGCCTTCGGCTCAGGTCATGATCCTGGAGTCCCAGGATCGAGTCCCACATCGGGCTCCCTGCTCGGCGGGGAGCCTGCTTCTCTCTCTAACCCTCCCCCCTCTCATGTGCTCTCTGCCTCTCTCATTCTCTCTGTCTCAGATAAGTAAATAAAATCTTTAAAAAGAAAGAAATCTTTGGGGCAGGTTTGGAAGTTGTCCAGTGTTGGTATCCCTGTGCAATTGAACATAATTCACAAACAAGTTTTTATACACATAGTCTTCAAAGAGTTTTCAGAGATAACAGTGATACTTTATTGAGATGAGACACTGAGAAACCATTGGTTGCCCTGGCCTAGGAGAGCCAGAGACTACTCCATTTAAGACATATTTTAAATAAGCTATTTTCAGTGTAATTTGGCATAGTCTAAGAAATGTTTATATTTTTATGGGTGTGAAATTAATGAGAATAGGAGTGGTTTGAGTGGAACAGAAGCTAAGGAGGCAAGGAATTGGTCCTTGTCACAAATTCTAGGAGTTCTGAATTGCATCCATGTGGGGAAGAAATTCCCTATTATTTTTTTAAAGATTTTATTTATTTATTTATTTGGGGGGGCCAGGGATGGAACAGACGGGGAGGGAGAGGAAGTGGGAAAGAATCCCAATCCGACTCTGTGCTGAGTGAAGAGCCCAACTCAGGTCATGGATCCCATGACCCTGAGATCGCGACCTGAGCCCAAACCAAGAGTCAGATGCTCAACTGACTGAGCCACCCAGGTGCCCCAGAAATTCCCTATTATTAAAGAACACAACCTCAGAGAGGATATATTTACTGAGGTTTATTTGCTAAGCAGTGTTTTGGTTGATCTAATATTCCATGGCCTGTAGGACTTCATGTTTTTTAGACATCCTGGATTTTTAGAAATCACATATGTGAGGTTGGTAGGGTCAGTAGTCAAAATAATCACAGTAATAACTTATTCATTAAAGACCTAAGTTATGCCAGGCACTGTAACAGGTGCCTTACATATATTGCACTTTTTTTTCTAGAAATATCCAATTGGCACTTTATTTAAGTCATCTCTACACCCAACATGGGTTGCGAAATCACAACTCTGAGATCAAGAGTTGCATGCTCCACCAACTGAGCCAGCCAGGCACCCTATTGCACTCTTTCAAACAGTCCAAATTGACAAGGCTTATCAGACTCACTCTTCAGATGAGGAGCCTAAGATTCACAAAGCTTGAGAATGTGCCCAAGTTCACAGGTCTGGTATGTGACAGAGCTGAAGCTAGACTCATGGTCTGAATTCTAGAGCTCATGTTGTTTCATTCCTCCAGCCTGAGGCCCATATTCTGTTTCTAGATTCATTTCTTTTCTCACTACTCCACATTGCCTCTTAGGATAAAAAGGACCTTGAATCTGAAGTACTAAAAACACATGTGAAGAAGAAAGGTAAAAATGATAATCAAATACAATTTGGGAATTGTCTGTGGGCTTCATTTACCTAGGGTCCAGCTGCCCTTAACCCCAGGGTCCCTTGAGAGCTGACTGCCCAGGGGCTAGACTTTTTGTCCAGCTCCACCTCTTTTGTGTGTAGAGGTTCAGAATATATCACCCCAGAATATGCCACTTGGGCATATTGGTTATTTTGAATTAAAGGTACTTGAGAAACAGATGGTGCAGGAGGGACACTCCAACCTTCCTTTATCCAACCCCCCAAAAAGGAGATGACTCTCCCATGTGAAAGATGCCCTCACTGTACCAGGAGGGTACAAGGCATCTTTCTCACCAGAGACACGGAATTTGGGACCAAGAAGGCTATATAAATAAGCCTTGTTAATTCGTCACCATTTACTACCCCTAGCCCAAGCCCCTCTGTCCTGTCAATTCTTCACACAGTTAGTGTTTGTCTAAAAGGTATAAAAGCTGGGTGCCTGGGTGGTTCAGTGGTTAAGCGACTGCCTTCAGCTCAGGTCATGATCCCGGGGATCCTGGGATCGAGCCCCGCATCAGGCCCTGCTCCATGGGAAGCCTGCTTCTCCCTCTCCCACTCCCCCTGCTTGTGTTCCCTCTCTCGCTGTGTCTCTCTCTGTCAAAAAAAAAAAAAAGTCTTTAAAAAAAGCGTATAAAAGCTTCCTGCTTTGGTTACCTCTTTGAGTCTCATATCTTTGTAGGGCTCCCATACATACGTATGTATGTAATTAGATTTGTTTTTCTCCTTTTAATCTGTCTGTTTATTACAGGGGGCTTCTCAGTCAAGCACCTGAAGGGTAGAGGATAAATTATTTTTCCTCTCCTACATGTGCATTACAGTACCCTTCCCCGGGTGTTCTCCAGTATACTCTCTTGTCCAGATTGGAACCTGAATCTGTTGACCAGCTCTTCACTGCATCCTCCTCTGATATCTGCATCCTGCTCTCAGTTGAACAGCCCAGATTCATTTGCCCTTTCCCTGACCTAGAGTATTCCAGTTCCCTGGCAATTCCATCCCTCACTGTGGAACCCCCATCCCTCACCATGGTACCTAGCAATATCCCATTCCACACAAAAGGTCATTTTGACAGTGAAACTTAGACCTGGTCATCATCACTGGGTGTCTTTATCACATTCTCAAAATGATTTCTAGGGGCACCTGGGTGGCTCAGTCGTTAAGCGTCTGCCTTCGGCTCAGGCCATGATCCCAGGATCCTGGGATCGAGCCCCGCATCGGGCTCCCTGCTCTGCGGGAAGCCTGCTTCTCCCTCTCCCACTCCCCCGCTTGTGTTCCCTCTCTCGCTGTGTCTCTCTCTGTCAAATAAATAAATAAAATCTTTAAAAAAAATGATTTCTAAATGATCTGGTGAGTGTAGTCTGATTTGGCAAAGAATCTACTAGTTTGGGTGCTATATCTTCAAGAGATGGGATTTTGATATTTGCAGTAGAATTTTAATGGGATTTATTATTTGAGTATAAGAAAAAAACTCCCTACATCTGAAACTAATGATGTACTATAAGTTGGCTAATTGAATTTAAATATAAAGTAAAATAAAATAAAATGAAGTCCAGAAGCCCTGAAGGGAAAGCGTTCATGCCAGTACCACTCCTTGCAGCCTGTATAACCAACAGGAAGAAGGAAGATAAGAATTATCTTGACAAGAGAGAACACTTTTCACATAGGAGTTTATCTCCTGCTTTTAAGAAAAAGGAAGATCCCCCTCTGCCCTAGCAATGTGCTAACCACTGCTTGCAGCCAGTGAGAAACCACCACAACCTCAAATTCTTCTCCAGTGAACTTTTGTTCAAAAGAAACCTCCCAAATTTTCGCTAAAACCTAATAAAAGCTGAACTTCCCTTTGTTTCTTAAAAAAAAAAAAAAGAAAAAGAAAAAAGGAAAAAACTCCCATTTCTTCAGTGGAAGTTCATTTTAAGCTAAATTTGGATGTAGGGCAAGATGAGGCTGAGAGGATGAGGGGGCTAAGGGGGCTACTGGACACATACAGCAATGAGTGAGCCTAACTTGGTGGTTAAAGACCAAAGACTTTCCTATAAGTGATAGATGAGGAGAGATGATTGAAATAACTAAGTAAGCAAACATCTACAGTGTCTCAGTTTCTGTAAATTCTGGAGTCCTTCTAGGAGGTAGAATTACATAAGTTCCTTGGAATTACCTTTGGATAATAGATGATAGAGATAGGTAGATGATAGATAGATCCGTAGATGATAGATAGATATAGATGGATAGATAGGTAGATGATAGATAGATAGGTAGGTAGATAGATAGATGATAGAATAGATAGAATAGAAAGAATTTCGGTTTTCAATGTGCATAATTGCATTTGTGCAGATGTCCAGGCATTTTCAGTTAGGTGATAGATAGCAGAGATCCATAAGATAAAGTTTTATCAATGCACCAAGAGTAAGGAGAAAATTCTCAGTGTACTGAGATCATAGTGGTTATTGAAAAGGACAGTGTATAATGGTGCATTTGAAAAAGTGAAGTATGGCAAACACTTCCTGCAAAGATTTACAAGGTCCTTTTGAAAAATATATGTGACTCTGTATTGGAAAAGACCTATTAAATCATAAGATCTCATGAAGTTGGAGAACTGCCAAGAATATTTTGCCTCCTCAGAAATTCCACCAGGAAATGAAAAGGGTCATTGACCTTACAAATTCTAGTGGTTGCTCTCTACCAGGCCCCTACTATGTAAGAGTTTATGGTAGAGACTACAAGTGTTCATCCACAACTTGTCTTCCACTCTTTCCTGGGTACATGGGAGGATTACATTATCCAGTTCTCTTATAGTTAGAAAGGATCTTATGACCAGCCCTTGCTGCTGAAATATGAACAGAAACAATGTTTGTCACAGGCCAAAGCATTTGAGAGCCAGGATGCCACCATAACGTCCTTCCTTCCATTCAGCAGCAAACATGGGGACCCTATGTTGAGTTGTCAAAGTACAGGATGGAAGCAGCTTAGATCTCTGTGTTACCTGGTAGTGAAGATTCCTTGCCAAATCAATCAGATTTTATGTGTGCAAGAAATATACTTTTGTTATGTTAAGCCATTCAGATTTCAGATGTTTTCTCTTCCATAGACTAGCATAAAATTTAATTCATACACAGCTATTATTTTTGCTGTTAGGCTTATTTAAATATTTTAATGACAAAGCTGATAATGCACATATTCTTGGTGCAAAAATGTTAAAAATACAGAAAAATCACAATCTCCACCTTTACAATAGTCCTTCATAATTCAGCCACTGTCTCAGAGATAGCCATGATTAATCTAGTATATTATTTTAAAGCTAATTGTAGACTTTCTCAACATAGCTGTTTATAAAATTATCTATGATTTTAAAATATAATGGGTCATGATATACATGTTATTCTGCTGTAAGTCTTTCACTCTTAACGTGAATGCAAGATCTTTCCATGACAACACATATAGATCTGCTTTACTTTTATAACTGCTCCCATAGCATGTATGTGTCATGATTAATTTAACCATGTCCTTTTTTTTTTTTAAAGATTTTATTCATTTATTTGAGAGAGAAAGAGAACACAAGCAGGGGGAGGAGCAGAGGCTGAGGGAGAGGGACAAGTAGACTCCCTGTGGAGTCTGGATGCAGGGCTCAACCCCGAGACCTCAACCCCAAGACCACAACCTAACCCAAAATCAGATGCTTAACTGACTGAGCCACCCTGGTGCCCCTAACCATGTCCTTCAGACAGACACATAATTTGTTTCCTGTTTCTTGCTATGACTTAAAGAACTGAAATATTTTGAACACAACTTATTGGGCTAAAGTTTATTGGTCTGATAGAAGGTAGAAATTAGGTTAAAGTGGAGAGTATCTGGAGATTGTAAATTTTTATAAATATTGCCAAAATTTCATCCCCAAAATACTCTACCAGTTCATATTCTCACAAGTTAAGGCATGTTAATACCATAAACACTCACACATGTATTATTTTATAAATCAAAAGCAATTTGAAAAGCAAGGATTCAAAATGGCCAGTTGACTGTGAATGGAGCCAGACAAGACACTTACATTTAGTGACAGATGAAGATCCAGAGAAAGAGCAATGTCCAGGGTTCATGAGAGAGACTACATGGAAATCCAAGTCCAGAGAGCCCAGACCAGGTTGGTAGTCAAAATTCTGAATCCAGAGTTCAGTGTAGGGGAGAAAGGATGAGAAGAAGAGAGAGTGGGGAATCTGCATGGAGGGCCCAAGACAATACACATGGATAGGCTTGGGAAATCTCTGAATCACCATTAACAGCTGGAACCTATATGGTTATCAAAGTATGGAAGTTACTGGATGAAAGGACCAGAAACACCCACCATTCTGTAGAAGTCCTGCATGTACTGTTAGGCCAAAGATAGCAGTCTCTCCTACATCATCCAATAATAATAATAATAATAATGATAATGTTACTAGTGGATTCTGGGAAAGCTACATGTCTTGACTACTCTTGTGGTCCACTGAACATTTGCCTTTGTATCAGGGCTGGGATCTGTCTTGATTCCTGCTGGCAATAGGCATTTCATCCTCTGTGCACTGTGCACCCTGTCTCTTGAGGTCCAGGCTACATGAATGTTAGTGAGTAATGATAGACAGCTGAGACAGGCCAGAAGTACCAATGAGCAGTGGGAGGCAGCATGCAAGAACAACAAGGAGGAAACTTAACGGGCTATCCTAGTACTAAATTCCTCAGTTGCTCTTCAGATAAAGGGCTAGCTGTGGACATGTCTCCTAAAATAATCTCGGTGGCATCCCCAGCACAGACTGCTTCTCATGTTTCCTGAGTTTGTGGCATCCACCAGAGAGTAGGTATCTTATGACTTATCTTATGACTGGCCTGCATTGCCAACAGATACTGGCTGACAGAGAGGGTTAACCTAAGGTGCAGAGATTTGCAGATTGGATTCAGAACCTATGGAGATAGTACTCTTCCTTTTTGAACTGATTTGGTGATGGGGATGTGAGGAGCCCGATGCAAGAAGTATCACATACCATCCTGGTGTGAGCGTTCCCAACTCCAAGACAGTGTTTCAGCCAGGTTGCTCAAAGACCTATAAATATCACTTATGATGAGGGCAGGATTTTTTCTTTTGTTCGTATGATATCAGATAATTTTAATTCTCATATTGATCAGTAATAACAAGATTTAAGTTGCTGGTTTCCATTTTTAGGAGGGAAATTTAAAAAATCATAGTAGACTAAACATGAATTATTAGTTGATAACCCTGAAACTTCCCTAACCAGCTCTGAGATCTTAAGGAAGCCACTCAGTCTAATTATGTGTAACGACACAAAGACATTGAACTCACCTGTTCCGCCAAAATTTAGTATTTCATGGAGTGGGTAAAGGTGGGTAGGGGAGAAGGGAAACTGTTCAAAAGAAGGAAAACAAAAAATGTGGTCTCCATTCCTCTTTTGCTGTGAAAGACATTTTTATTTTAACTACTGGGCTTCTTTGTAAATTTTGTTTTAAAAAGAAAAAAAATGTATATAACAGTTCAGTTTTTAGAAAACCAGTATCAAAACTACTGAACAACGTGATCGCTAGTTTTTTTCTGGGGCCAACATTTTATATTTCCATTAGTCATACATGTGTACAGAAATATTTTTTTCAAATATAATAGCTACCTTTTGAGATTTTTCTATATTCTAGAGGGTTGAAAGGTTTGGTAATAATGGTAATCTATGACTTAGGCACTGTCATTTCATGGTGTTGGTTCACAGGGGCAAACTGCGCCTAAGACTTCAGTTAGCAATTTCCAAAAAGGTTATTTTTTTAAATGCAATTTAAAGTCAAGAGGTGTTATAATTGATGCTTTATATTACATTTATTTTTAATTTTTAAATTTTCTTTCAAAGAAACCTACTCTACATTTGTGAAAAATAAAAGCCATATCTGTATAATCTCAATCTATAGTCTTTTTAAAATATTTTTGAAGTTTTTATTTAAATTCCAGTTAGTTAACATACAGTGTAATGTCAGTTTCAGGGTTACAATACAGTGATTCAACACTTCCCTACATCACCCGGTGCTCTCATTAGTAGCTTTGAAGCCTAAGCATTATTTCTGGTAAAAAGGTAAATGGGGAAAGAAAGCATGTTTCCACTTAAATATACTTTAATTTGATTTTTAACATCACAGTTAAAATTTAAGTTTAAACATTAGCTAGCATTGGTATTAAATATTTTAATGATATAAAGAAATGCAAATATGTAGATAGCAACAGAGAACTTGTAATAAATTAACTGTAATAAGACTTAATTTCTTAATCTGATCAGTCTTCTCCAGTCACTCGTAAGTTTAAGAATACTTCTAATTCTGGGGCACCTGGGTGGCTTAGTCGGTTAAACATCTGCCTTGGCTCATGTCCTGGGATCTAGCCCTGCATCTGGCTCCCTGCTCAGCAGGGAGTCTGCTTCTCCCTCCCCCTTTGCCTGCTGCTCCCCCTGCTTGTGCTCCCCCCTCCCCCACCCCCTGCAAATAAATAAATAAATAAGTGAATTAATTACAGCTCTAGGCCAGTTAGCCTGAGGATCCCAAGCCCTTAAATAGCACAGCACTTAAAGAATTATCCTAGGAAATGCTGTTGAAAAAAAAATTTCAAATAAATATTATTTCTTTTCTCCAAACTAAAATGGAAAAAAAATTCAATACAAGAAAATATATCTTAATGTTTACTAGCAGAAAATCAGAAGGTGGTTGCTTTCTTTTCCTAAAGCAAGCCCTTTTGAGACAAGATTTATAGACACTGGCCTGCATTGCCAACAGATACTGGCTGAGAGAGGGTTAACCTAAGGTGCAGAGATTTGCAGATTGGATTCAGAACCTATGGAGATAGGTTTCTGATTTATAACTTAAAACTTGTAAACCCTCACCCACCACCTCACAGAGCCTGCATAATTATTTTTGAAGAAGATGACAATTACAAATCAAAGATCATCAGAAAAAATATCAACAAATTTTGCAACAAAGGTGTGAAATTATTTTCCTCTCTATAAAATATGAGTAAGAATACCCAACATAGCCTGATGGAAAGGAATAAACATGAATTATACTAACGTGGTAAATTAATTATTACACAGAATAAGGCTATATCAGCCCATTCTGTCATGAGAAAGCAGTACAAAGAGACCTATACATCTGGTTGATGATTTTATGAAAACTAGTGAAGGGACAATTTTAGATAACAATTTAAAAATTATGCTAGAAAATATTTCCTAAGTGCTAATAAGATATAAATGGTTGGAAAAAAATTGAGATCAGTGTTCCTTGACAAGATATTTTCCCTCCCAAGAGGACACCTATAAACATGAGTATATTTATATAGAAATATTATTACCACTGGACTCAAAAATTGTACTTTCAATTTCTTCTGTGAATTGAAAAGTATATTTCTACACAGTTACCAGCACATATAAAAATCTTTAGTGGTTAATTAGCCCAGTTTAAGAGCACTTCCATTATTTCCCTTTTATGTCCTCAGTTGAATCAATCCAATTGGGTGTATAAACTGCTCCCCAAAGGAAAGTTCAGATCACATGTTTCCACTTACAGTGTCAGTCCTCTAGTGCATGAAATGGATCTTGAGTGGTCTTGAAGGATTTTCAAGAACTTTCAAAACCTCTGAACTTTGATCCTCTGTTTCCCCAAAGCCATCCATTTCATGCATGGAAATGAAAGGATGGTTATTTCATTGCAGGTGGTGATTCTTATTAAGTGAGACATTTTCTTGTAGTGTCCTTTATTCTTTTTGTGGTTAGAACATTTAACATGAGATCTACCCTCTTAACGGATGTTGAATGATATTGTTATTTATATGCATCGTGCTATACAGCAGATCGTTAGAACTTATTCATCTAGTGAATTTATAGTGAAACTATAAAGTTTCATCACTGAAACTTTATACACACTGGATGTTGGATATGTCCGTTACCTTGAATGTGGTGATGGTATCACAGGTGTTTGCATATGTCAAAACTCATCAAATTATACACACCATCTACAGTTCTTTGTATATCAATTATACCTCAATAAAGCTTTTTTAAAAAATAAAGAAAAACAAGTTTCTTTCACACTTCTAAACCTTTCACCTAGAGGGAGCATCATCTAGGTACTTACAGTGAATTTGGGCTTATAAAAAAAATTCTAAAACAACATGTGTCCTTAGGGCCCTACAGCTATACCTGCAACAGCACAGAGGTGAGAAAGTAAAATGAAAAGGATTTTCTTCTTGGGAAGGTGTATAGGGAAACTTGCACAAATGGAGACAAAAAGCATGAGCATCAGGATTGGATTTGGGTCACAGGTATCAGTGGCCTAGTTTCAAATAAGAAAAATATGAACTAAAAAGTTATACAGATTAATTAAAATATATCAAAAGAATTGAAACAGGGGCACCTGGGTGGCTCAGTCAGTTGAGCATCCGGGACTCTTAATTTCCACTCAGGTCATGATCTCAGGGTCATGGGATGAACCTCACCCCCCTGAGGGCTCCGCACTCAGCGGGGAGTCTGCGTCTCTCCCTCTCCCTCTGCTCATGCTCTCTCTCTCTCTCTAAAATAAATAAATAAATCTTAAAAAAAAATAAAGGGTTGTAACCTAGTTGAAACATTGTATTACTTTAAAAAGTCACTAACTGGCAATGACAGTGAAATGTAGACCCAGCAAACAGTATATTTAGATCAATCACAAGACCTTAGCCTCAGTGTTAAAAGATAAATCAGAAGAGTTAAAAAATGAATTAGGGGTGTTCTAAAAATAACGCTGACCTCAAAGTCTCAAAGACCCCATAAAAGCCAGTCAGATGTCAGAAAGAATACTGTACACTATAAATAATGATTAAAGTGACTAAGACATCATCTCTGCTCTAAAGAAATCTGTAATCAAATAAAAGGACAATGACAAGTAGACAAACTACTGTGTTATTAGGTAAAACATGACAAGGTTATTTAAGCAAAAGCCCAAGGGAGGCTTCCAAGGGAGGAAGTGGCCTTTGAGATAGGCAGTGAAAAATGCTAGAATTTTGAGTAATCTCTAATGCCCAACATGGGGCTCAAACTCACGACCCCAGGATCAAGACTCGCATGCTCTACCAACTGAGCCAGGTGTCCAGAATAAGAATGTTAGAATTTTGAAATGGTTGTGTTTGGGGCAAGGGAAAAGGCGTATTCTATCAGAAAGGGAATGAGTATAAGGCAAAGAGATAGTGTTTGTTCAGGGAAGAAGTACCCTCTGACTTATGCAAAAGAAACTAAGAGACAAGTGGGTGAGGAGACTGAGGTCACGTTGTGGAGGGCTCGGATACCAGCGCAAGGGACTTCGTTTCTGAACAAGGGATAATATGACAAAAGCACCAATTCAGGCAGATTAGACAGGAGTGTTTGGGGGATGTCCTTTTCCCCAGAGAGATATTATAATAAGCCTGAAAAGGTAATTATACTGATAAACAAGGTAAATTATAAAGGGGATTGGATTTGAGATAAAATTCAAAATATGCAGAGGAATGACATCAGGGACAATAAATAACCAGAATGTAAGTTACAGTAAAAAAGAGGCCAGCTTCAGAGAAAGGAGGTATTCTTTCCATCAGTTTATAAAGTGCTTAGGATCTCCTAGGAAAGGGGGGAGCTGGTGGACGGTAATTATAGAAAAGAAGCTTTGGGATTGATGTGAAGCAGGGATTCAAAGACATACACTTCATCAACTCTGTCATTGTCGACGTACAGGGAGCTCTCCGCACTTCCATGAAATGAAAATCTGTTATGTCTTAATGACACGCAGTCAAGTTACCAACTGAAAATAATCCAGGCCTAGCTTTGGAAACACAAATGGTGCAAGAGCTGAGGAGACCTAAAGTGTCATGTCATATATAATTTTCTAATCCCAAACTTCAACAACCTATCCACACAATTTCCTAAATGTATATCATTTGTACACACTCTATAATCTAGCCACGCCATTCCCTCCTAGCAAACATCTTCTCTCTCTACTTCTGATCCAAATCTAATACATCCTTTAGGAACCCAAATAATTCCTGCCTCATCAAAAAGTCTTTGGTTGATAAATTTAGATTAAATTGATCTCTTCCCTTATCTTAATTCTACTCTTTCTTCTGTATGTCTCCCAATCATTCTGTATATACTTCAAAGGCAGGAATCATTTTTATATCATCAAATTTCCCCCAAAGAGCAAAGGGCTCAAAATAGTAAGCATAAAAAACATTTTTGCTAATTGCTCTTAGCAACTTGATGTGAAAGGCCAAGTAGAATTATAACAAGGAGGCCCAAATACAAGGATGTATGCTATTACTATAGAGTTTGACACACATATACTTAATTAAAAACTGACAAAAATGAAAAACTTTCCTTTTATTACTAAAATAGAAAATGATAATACTGCATCTATATGAATGCCATTGTGCTTTTTAAATTTATTCTTACAGCATGAGTAAGGTTAATAAAGTGCTCAACCTTCATTCTCTTGGCTTATGAAACCCAGACTTCTCACTAAGACTACTTTCTAATTATGCACACTTGGGTATACATACTTCTACATATTTTTAGAAATGCAGTAGATTTATATGGAGCCATATTTTAGTTTCCACTCTGTAATAATATCCCATGAAAATTCTTTTTCAATTCAGACATTAAAAATGTATGAACAAAGCAATAATACAAAGAAGTAGAGTAACAAAGATCATTCATAAGATGGTTATAGAATGCATGTTATAAAGGCACTCAATTGTATATGGCCATGCTAAATACAATTTCATGGAGAACTTTCATAATAACCTGTCAATTATGCAGCATTGTTCAGTCATGTATGCACACACACACACACTTACACACACACACACAGAAAATGGGACTAAAACTCGCTATTGTGCTTTTAACAGTCATCTTTATTAATTTCATCCTGAATGCTCACATGACACGTTCTGGCTCAGACACAGACTTATCATTCATTTAAAATACAAATTCACTCAGTTTGTTTCCTGAGATTAAGAATTCCTCATATCAGTGAGATCATATGATACATGTCTTTCTCTGATTGACTTATTTCGCTCAGCATAATAGACATTGGGGAGGGTATGTGCTATGGTGAGTGCTGTGAATTGTGTAGGACTGTTGAATCACACACCTGTACCTCTGAAACAAATAATACATTATATGTTAAAAAAAAAAAAAAAAGAAGATAGCAGGAAGGGAAAAATG
>NC_058419.1:95575752-95631302 GCF_002201575.2 Neomonachus schauinslandi | reverse complement strand
TTAAAAAAAAAAAAAAAAAGAAGATAGCAGGAAGGGAAAAATGAAGGGGGGGGAATCGGAGGGGGAGACGAATCATGAGAGACTATGGACTCTGAGAAACAAACTGAGGGTTCTAGAAGGGAGGGGGGTGAAAGTATGGGTTAGCCTGGTGATGGGTATTAAAGAGGGCACATTCTGCATGGAGCACTGGGTGTTATACGAAACAATGAATCATGGAACACTACATCAAAAACTAATGATGTAATGTATGGTGATTAACATGACATAATAAAGTAAATTTTAAAAAATTTAAAAAAATAAAATACAAATTCACTTAAATGCAAATAAAAATCATATTGTTTGTCACACCCTGATTCTTACTCCTCAAGTGACCTACTGAAAGCCAAGTCAAATGTCCTATACTTACAAATTTGAAGCTATTCAATCAGTGAAGAATGGAGAAAAATGGATTTTTTTCCTGCTTTTATACAGGAGCAAGAGACAGCTACCTTTCTTCCCCTCTTGAAATGATGGAGAAAAACCTTTGCTCTATGGAGATGGGATAGAAACAAAACCCACACCCTCACCCTAACCTTTGGAATATAAACAAATCTTTCTCAGGGCCCAACAAATCCTGATGTCCCAAGATTCTACAGACTAGAGATGTCTCCAAGGTCTCATTTTCTGTTAAAATGCAAATACATACCTCTGGATTTAGCTAAATCTTTCCGAGTTCTAACTTCCCAAGGCTTGCTTTTATGCTAGGATCCCAAATGTAAACAAATTTTTTTCTTAAATCTCCAACTCTCACAGAAACACATTTTCTCTAAACCCTATACTTAAAGTCTATAATAATAAAAGTTATCAGTACTCATAGGATACACAAACTTAAAAAAGAACAATATAGCATAGAATATTTGGATCGAAAAAATGTGTCTTAAAAGGAGATATGTAAATACTGAAATAAACTACAGCCAACATTTCTGGGGGTCAAACTGGGACATGAAGAATCCTCTGCACCAAGTGGCAGTTGGGGACTGAAGTGAAGTAGGCTGTAATGCTTGGACCCTGGGATAAGATTTTCACAATGGCCAGTTCACCTTTACTTCCACCAAAGATGTTACTGTCCTCCCTGGACAGGGAATGAGAAACAAAAACACACAAACAAGCAAGTAAATAAAAACCTCAAAGGTAAGATTTTGAATTACTAAAATTCAAGTTTCATGGAGACATATCATATTGAAACCCAGGAAACATTGTTTGAGCAATGATACTTAACTGAAATCTAGTTTCTTGCCAAAGATACCATTTTCCCCACACCTGTCCTGAGTACAGAGAAAGATAAATACTGTACAATCTCACTTATATGTGAAATCTAAAACAAAAAAAGTCAAACTCATAGAAACAGAAAGCAGAACGGTGGTTGCCAAGGGCTGGGAAGTTGGGGAAATGGGAAGTTGATAGTCAAAGGGTACACACTTCCAGGTGTAAGATAAAGAAGTCCCGCAGATCTAATATACAGCGTGGTCACTAGAGTTAACACCACCATGTTATATACTTAAAAATTGCTAAGAGATTAGATCTCAAATGGTCTCATCACACACACACAGTTGTACTTATATGGTGGTACATGGGTTAACTAACCTCATTATGGTGATCATTTCACAACATATATATGTATCAAATTATCACACTCTACACTTTAAACTTACACAATGTTATATGTCAATTATATCTCAATAAAGCTGGAAAAAGGAAAATAAAAGGAAAAGAAATCTAGATTTCTATCCATTCACTCATCTTCTGCATGTAAGCAGAGGAAAAGTCTATAATGCTGTTCACTCAACAAAAAAGTTGATGAATCATGCATGGTGATATCTTTTTTTTTTTTACTTTTCTGCCATCTGTGAATTGTAAATATTGAGTGTGCATTATATTTTCAGAGTTATTCTTCCAATTTTTAAAATTATCCCCCAAATTTTGTTCCAAGTGAAAACAGAATTGTTGCGAGACCTTACATAACTAGCTGCTAAATGGTGAAGACAATAAATGCTAGAGAAGATCAAAGGGAAGAGGAGATCGTTTGGGGCTGCCATGATGGGTATATAATTTTACCAAAATTGAAACAAATATTTAGGCCTATGTACATCATGGGAAATTAATAAAAAATAAATGGTAAGAAGTATATCACATTACAAGTATAAAAGATATAAACTATGTTATTTATTGCATACATAAGTTATCTTATAAGGCAACCAGGAAAGTACTATTTAATTTTATCTCTAATTCTATATTTCCCCAAGTCAGTGGTTTGTAACCCTCACTGTGCATCAGAATCACCTGGACAGCTTTTGCAAACTACAGGTGCTGAGGATACCCCCTACCAATCTCAGTTGATTTGGGATCGGTCCCAGGCACCTGTAATTATTTAAGCTCTCCAGGTGATTTTTATATGCACCCAGGTTTGACAAAACACTTCCGTGGCTGCAACAGGAAGAGAGTTTGTGAGAACTTAGAGGTCTAAGTTAAAAAAGTCTAATGTTAATATTATGAAGAAGCAGTAGCCCACAATGATAAAAATCATGGGCTCTGGAGTCGAACTGCCTCAATTTAAACCCAGGTAGACTCTTTATTAATTATATGTTCCAGGAAAGTAACTTAAAACTCTTTGTGCTTCATTTTCTCCATAAGTTTAATAATAGTAGTGATAATATTTAATCACGTTGTTTGTTGTGAGGACTAAAGGAAACATATATGTCACATGCTCAGTCCTTTCCTGGCATTCAACAAATGTTAGTTATTATTATATTATTAATCATGGGTTTGTCAAATATTCAGTCAAAGTTAAAGCAAATTATATTGCTAAACAACAAAAGTTTAACTGGGTAATTTAAAAGATTACATTGGCTTTATTGAACAATTAATGAATCAGGCAGCATTGATGGAGCTCCATCAAGCTGTAGAAAAGGAAAGGTTTTTAAAGGTATCCAGGGAGTGGGGTGGAAAAAAGGGAATTATTAGCAAAGAATGCATGGTTTCAGGCAAGGTCGTCCTCCTAAGGGAAAAGGAAGAGATCTATGCATAAATTTCATAGTGCTGCCCAGGAAATTCCACGTTGACTAGTGAAGGTTACATTCCTGGGAGAGGGGTTGAAACTGCAGTCAGGTTTACCGACGTGGGGCTCATAATATAAGTGACTCCATTTTGAGCCTGTGGTTTTTCTTCTTAACAATATCGAAGAACAGAGTATAAGTAAAATCTCTGTGTCATTTTGCCTTATCCAGACATGCTTTCCTTACTTAATGCTGTAGACTAGCTCTGGTTCTTTTGTAAATAGCCCTGAGTCTGCTTGCCATCAAAGAACTCAAGGACATTAAGGATTTTTTAAAGCATTTTGAGTTAAAGCTAAATATTGTGAGGATACCTGTAGGGTGTCTAATATCTGGATTGATGGAAGGAACCCACAGTTTTGCAGACTAGAGTGCCACATGTAATATAATAAAACCAAAATAAATATGTAAGAACTCACCAAAAGATACATTTTCTACACAATAACTGATTATCCTGGAATGTGGTGGTTGGTTGCCTGCCTCATTCCCTGTTTTCCTGTTTTTGCATAGATATTACAAGCAATGAAACTTATATCATGATTAGAAGTGTCACTGTTCTTAGAAGCTTAATTAGTTCGCAGAGAAGCACTATGACATTGAACTTCTATTATATGTACTTGCATTGTTCAGAGTTTTATGTTCTATTTTTATGTCTATTTGTGCAAAAGTTTTAAACCATTTTCACTTCATAATATATTTTAAAATATTTTGAATAATAAGTTGCTGCCTGCTCCACTATTTCGTTATCCTCAATGTTGTCCTGTTTTCACCACCTATTTTTCCAAGTCAATTTTAAAATGATTTTATCAGCTTCCTTTAAAATTCCTATTGGTATTAAATTTCATAAATTTTACAAATTAGCTTGGAGCCAACTGACATTTATACATTTGAGTTTATCCAAAATGAAATATGTAATTCCTTTTATTAAATTTTCTTTTATATCAATATGGAAGTTATTTTGTTTTCTTAATGTAGTATTGGTCCATATCTTATTAAACTTATTCTAGTTATTTTTATATGCTTTTGCTATTGAAGTAGTAATTTTTATTAAATGGCCTGTTTATTGCTGGCATATAGGAGAGCTATTGATTTTTACCAGTTTGTTTAACAAATGGCAATATCACTAAGCTCTCTTCTGAGTTCTAATGGGTTTTCAATGACTAATTCTGGGTTTTCCAGGTGGACAAGCAAATAATTTGCAGACCATTATAATTTTGACTTTAAATTTTCCATTATTTATGCGCATTAGTCCTTAAATTTTAAGATATTTTCGGGGCTCCTGGGTGGCTCAGTCGTTAGATGTCTGCCTTTGAGGATCCTGGGACGGAGCCCCACATTGGGCTCCCTGCTCAGCGGGAAGCCTGCTTCTCCCTCTCCCACTCCCCCTGCTTGTGTTCCCTCTCTCGCTGTCTCTCTCTGTCAAATAAGTAAATAAAACCTTTAAAAAAAATTTTAAGATATTTTCATATCTTAACATTATTAAATGTGTTTTTAATATTTTATTATTTTGAAATAGTGAAATATAGGCTTTTGAAGACTTCCTTATATAACCGCACATGTAAATATGATATTGAGGTCATTGTACTTAAAACTATGGATGGAAGGAAAACATAAAATCTGCACATTTCCATATATGCTTTATATAATCAATATCAACTTCCACTAATATATTAGGCACACTGCAGGTCCTAAATAAATATTAACAGAATTGAATTATATTGCTATTATTTCTGAAGTAAAGAAAGGGCTCTTTTCCCCTATTAATGACTAAAAAGACTTGCTTGCAGCACAATGACCAGTGCTGCTACTTGAGTGGTGTGTTGTATCATTTGTAAATAAGTTTTTAGAATTTATTTTTTATTTTTTTTCTTAAGATTTTATTTATTTATTTGTCAGAGAGAGACACAGTGAGAGAGGGAAAGCAAGCAGGGGGAGTGGGAGAGGGAGAAGCAGGCTTCCTGACGAGCAGGGAGCCCGATGCGGGGCTTGATCCCAGGACCCTGGGATCATGACCTGAGCTGAAGGCAGACGCTTAACAACTGAGCCACCCAGGCGCCCCCCACTCATCAACTACAATCTTTGTATACCTTTGGGATATATGGCACAATTCCTTGGTTCTTGACCTTTGGATCCCCAAACAAAACAGTCCAAAAGCATCCCATTTCAGTATTTGGCTACATTATCATTATATTATTATGTCTTTTCCCTACTCTGTCCCTCGGGGAGGAGTTAAGATGTAAGCTGCAATTACTGGCAAAATTTAATGTTGGGCATTTAATCTTAATAAATAATGCTGATAGTGGTTTTAAATAATAGTAGAAGCTCTCATCTAGTTTAAAAACTTTATTTTTTTAGAGCAGTTTTAGGTTCCTAGTGAAATTAAGGGGAAGGTACAGAGATTTCCCATATATCTCCTGCCCTCACATTTATTTAAAAATTTTTAGTGTTTATTGATTCAGGCAGATGGAGTCATAGTTAAGAGTCCTTGATTAATTCTACTTGGTGATAACGGATAGGTATGAATATAAGAGAGAGAATAGTGTCTGGCAAGTGGTCTATTTTACAGGACACATGATTATTGCCTTGTTCATTAGGGCTTATGGCACCATGTCACCATTCCACTGGAGATGGTTTGCCTGTCTGTTTTGACATTCATTTTGTTTCCTTGGCACTTCTCTGAATTTAGTGCTGAGCTTCACACACTAATCACAGCATCTACCTATTGACTGATGGTCACACTACTGAAATACAAATGTAAACATAATGTAACAATATCAGATTATCCTATTTCTATTGTCCATGTGCATTTCAATCTTGCAACATCAACGATAAATATTTAATGCTGAAATTTAAAGAAATAATTTGTAGCATCTGAAAGAAACACACACTTCTTTGTAAATAATGATTCCTTGCTGATTCAATGAAATTGAAAATTAGACACACTGAAATAGTGCATACAGATTTAAGACTTGAGCACCACATTAATTTTAAGAATACATAAAATTACTAAAAGGCCATCCAATGTCCCAAGTCTTTATTGAATATTCTTTACCTTAGCAAACGATTACAAAATCAGCTCTTAAATTTCATTCAGAAAGTGAAGGGCATCTTTAGATGGTACATAAAATTAAACAGAAATGTTACCAAATATGCTGAAGTCTGTGCTCCTCTCAAAAAAAAAAAAAAAAAAAAGGCAAAACAGCAGCATCTTTCATTCATAAGAACTACAGTTATTATTTCATTAAAAGTGTCTAAATAGACATAAGGTAAATGGTAGTACTTCATTCTGTAGAACAGTAGTTCTTTGAACAGACAGTTCAAAATGCCCCAATTGCCAGATTTTGCTAAGACTGTAGCCAAGTAGCAGTATTTAGTTCTGTTAGAAATTCTACTTGAGGTTACAAAATGATCTGTTGTTGCTCTCAGAACCACTAGGTGATTCCATGATGACAAAATTTCCATTAGCAATCCAATGTAGCAATTGAAGCAAAGGGTCCCAAGGAATCACATAGAAGACACTATCACAGCCATGACCTATTGAAAAAGATACTGCCACTAACGTGTGAGAAAACGGTAATCAGTGAAAAATCTTAACTCTAGAGTTAATGCTAAAAGTGTTAATGCATACACAATGCAATGTTAATGCATACACAATGCAATGAGCTACTGGGAACAGAAGGATGAGTATTTAATAGCAAGCACTGGCAAGCATTACAAAGGCCCCTTATTCACATGAGTAGGTGTCTATTTATTAAATGGAAAATAATTTTTTACTTTCACCACATTTAAAACAAATCGTCACATGTTATGAATTTTCAAACACAGACTAGGGTTTTTGCTTTTGTTTTTTTAACATGGCACCACACAACCATCTGTGGTTAGGGAAAGAAATTTCTCTAAACTGTGATTGACTGTCTGGTACCTTGTGCTCTTGGGTGAGTTCACAGAAGGCTCAGGCCAAAGACATTTCAGTCAGTTCTCAGTTCTGCCAGATCAAACGCTGATGTTATGCAGTCCCCACCTCATCCATCTCCCATGACTATTTGAGGCTGCCATTTTAACAATTGGTTTTCCTTGTATGGAAGTAAACAGTGTACTTAAAATAACTGTAGGTCTAGGAGTTACTGTTTAACCTTCCAAGGTATCTTTTTTTTCTTTTTTTTTTTGGATCTACTCCCCAACCCTTTTGTTTAAGAGACGTCCTCTAAGCTTTTGCATCCCCGTTGACCATCTCTGTTCTCTAGATTTCTTTAGTGTTTTCCATTTCTGCCACTTGCTTTAGAGACTTAACAAATCTATAGCTCTAATAGATCACTTAGCTGTTTACCGTGTATAGTTAGGTCCTTGACTGGATTGCAGACAGCAGAGACTATATATTAAGGCATTTTGTATCCATCTCCACAATTTGAAGTGTTACTCAAAATAAACCTGAGATCAGGATTTTTGATGCAATTGTTTTTAATAGTCACCTTCCTCAGCCTGTCGTTTTCTTTTTTGGACACATGATCTCTTCACTTATCTTCTATGAGAGCCTAGTTTTACCACTTCATCTTTTTTTTTTTTTTTTTTGCTCCTTTATGAAATTATCCTTTCCAACTTCTCACTCTCTATACTCATCCAAGAGTCTTTCCTTGGCCTTCATCAAATGACTCCCAAACCCATCTCAATAACTTCAACCTCATTCCAGCTTTTCAAAACGTTCCCACATGGCTCCATCTCCAATTTAACATGGTCAAAATGGAGCTCATTATCTTAACCACCAAGTCAATTCCTTTCTTTCACTCTTTACAGGGACTCAGTTCAGATATCTTAAACATATCTTTGACTATCCTTCATATTCTGCATCAAATCAGTGGTGATGCTCCACAGATCTGGACTTAAAACCACACCCACATTTGTTCTCTGTTCTCCATCTCCAATGCCACCATGGCCCCACATCACTTTATGTTCACTTATTCAGTAGTTGTTGCTCTGCTTACTACACCCCCCCCCCCCATCTAATTCCTCCTTCATATAGCCAGTGGACTAGTTACTCTAAAATGCGACTGATCCTGTGCCTTCCTAATAAGTAGTTGAAAAAGAAAGTACTCTTCAGTGATTTCCATAATCTCCATAATATTTAAAATCTTATCTTTCACTACTTCCCGTATTTATGAAATATCCTAATCTGTATTCTGAGCTGCCACTTAAATATGATGCAAGTTTACTCACCTCCTGCTCTTTGCTTATATTGACTTTTCTACCTCAAATGATTTCTATGTAATCTGCACATGTCAAAATCCCAGGCAGCTTTCCTTTGATTCTCATGTTCTTTGTCCCCTCCATTTCAGCACTCATTGTATTTTCTCTATATTATATTTTTCAGGTGAATAATTTATACTGGGTTTTTCTTTTTCTGATAGAGATGCTTGGGGACAGGGATAAGCTTACTCATTTTTCTAGACCCTACAGGACCTTGCATAGTTCCTCATATTGGAAGATTTTATTATGTTGAAATAGAGGATACTGAAAATATACTAGAAAAGTGGATGATAAATATCCTATACTTCAAAAGGGAAATGAAAGTCTTTTTCTCAGAAGGAAGAGTCAGAGGGGGAAATCAGAAGGCATAGGGATATAAAGCTGGAGCATCACTTGGCCTGCCAAACTGGAAGTGCAGCTAAAACAATTACACCAGTGTGTATTAGGGCAAGCAAGACCCTGTGAGAGAATGATGTAGCAACAGTAGGTTTCCTAGATGTGGATAGTGCTTGGCTCCTGAGAACACACTTGTGACCAAGAGTTCCTGAGTTTTTAATCATTACAGTTATTCCTTCTAAGCAGTCATATCTTGGCATACAGCTCTAATCCTGGCTGTTTCTCAGCAAAAATAGATTCCAGTCCAAAAAATCTCTGCAAAAAAGGATACATCTGTAGTGTTTTATCCCCTGTGACCTTTAGGGAATTAGACTAGTGGCTTCAAGCAACCCTTCTTCTCCTTGAGAACTGTGTGGTCTGACTTCATTTAATAAGAATATCAATGAGCCCCTTATTTTAAGGGAACATTTAAACTCATTCTTCTATAATTATTCTGATAAGAAAAAATAATATTTCCCCTTCTGCCATGATTTTTTTCCCCCAGATACTGCCATGAATTTTGAAACATGACCACAGGTTAAGATAGATTATCAGCAGCAAAACCACTGGTAATATTTTAGTGGCTGACTGAGAGTAAGGAGGGGTGCTGGGAGACAGAGAGAGGTGGAGGGGAGAGAGAGAGAGACAATGAGAGACAGAGTGAATACTGCCACATCTGGGGCAAAAGTGGTTCTCAAGGTTGAATATGCAAAGTAGGGGTGCCTGGGTGGCACAGTCAGTTAAGCATCAGACTCTTGGTTTCAGCTTGGGCCCTGATCTCAGGGTCAAGAGATGGAGCCCCACACGACGCACCTTGCTCAGCTTGGAGTCTGCTTGAAATTCTTTCCCTTCCCTACCCCTCTGCTCCTCCCCCTGCTCACATTCTCTCTCTCTCTCAAGTAAATAAATGAATAAAATCTTTAAAAAAAGAATATGCAAAGTAATGCACTGATAAGTTTGTTAAAGAGGAGATTACCAGGTAATAAATAAGCCCAAGAATTCTAATTTAGGCCATTTTGGGTAAAGCCTCAAATTCCATTCTAACAGGCATTCTTAGGTGATTCTATGCCTAAGGTTTGGGTTCATATTTTCTTCTAAGATTTTTATTTATTTATATATTTATTTGAGAGAGAGAGAGAGTGTGAACATGGGAAGGAGCAGAAGGAGAGGGAGAAAGAGAATCTTAAGCAGGCTCCACGCCCAGCACAGAGCCTGATGTGGGGCATTTCGCCACCCTGAGATCATGACCTGAGCTGAAACCAAGAGTTGGGTGCTTAATTGACTGAGCCACGTAGGTCCCCTCGGTTCATATTTTGAGTTAAATAGGTCTGGCTTTGCACTAATCTCATATTAGCACCTACTAAGGCCAACGAAACATATGTAAATAACAGAAACCATTCCATTTACATGAAGATACATCTTAGGTTTAATTTTTTAAGCTGGACTCCACTGAATATACTGATGCCATATATTAAAAATTCCCAAACTTACAGGTTGGTAAACATATGCAAAACTGGGGATAGTGGAAACCTCAAAGGCAGTGTGGAAACTGCCCTGTCCTATATCTCTCTCCCCGTGCATCTCCTCCATCTGGCTGTTCCTGAGTTAAATCCTTTTATAATAAACTGATGATCTAATAAAAAAAATTCCCTTCATTTGTGTATGCTAAGGCACAGTGATTTTTCTAAAGGTTCTGTGTGGTTATACTCTGAAATGAGCAACAGATATGGCTGGTGTTGGCCACAGACCTGATTTGGGGTCTTTTACTTTGTCATTGGGACTATATTTGGTTTTTAGTTATGGAGAAATGTTCATAACCAATTTGAATGTCATTCCATAACATTTTTTTTATTTTTTAAATTTTTTTAAAGATTTTATTTATTTATTTGAGACAGAGAGAATGAGAGAGACAGAGAGCACATGAGAGGGGGAAGGGTCAGAGGGAGAAGCAGGCTCCCCGCCGAGCAGGGAGCCCGATGCGGGACTCGATCCCGGGACTCCAGGATCATGACCTGAGCCGAAGGCAGTCGCTTAACCAACTGAGCCACCCAGGCGCCCCATTCCATAACATTTTTTTTTAAGTGTCCACTGAACAAAAATTTTGAGTTATCTAATCATTTTATTTTGTAATGTGATCCAGAGTGGCTCCAGCTGGCATTTTGCCAACATACCTGGGGTCTTTAATTAGTACATAGTTAAATGTATTTTAATGACACATATAATGAAATTAATATTATAAAATGTAACTGCAATAGTTCTGGTTGTGAACAAATTTTACCTAATATATACTACATGGCCTCTGTCAAAATGAAGCATTTGACAAGAGTGAAGTAAGAGCGAAAGAAAAAGACACAGAGAAAGATTAAGATTTGTTCAAACTCTAAAGAAAAGGTCAGAGAGTTATTTTATTTCTATCTCTAGATGGTAAAGTATAGATTTACCTCTTATTACATGTACTTACTTTTCTGCAAAATTTATGATTCCATTTTTGGGAGGACAGTCATATTGTAAGTATACAGAGATGCTGTCAATGGCTTCAGTAAAGATTAGTCATCCTAATTTTATGTTAGCTCTTTTTATATATAAATCCACATTTTCAATTTTTCAATATCAACATTTTAAAATCTAAACTTGTTTGTAATATTATCCTGTATTTCCTGCCATTTAAAGATATTCTTAATAATGATGAACCATAATTTCATCATGGTGATGCCACCTTCCAAATTTACCTGTATGGCTTAGTGCAGCACATGACATGTCAAATTTTACTCCAATTTCTCTTCATCAAAGACCATGTGCTGGTGCAGCACCTTGCCAAATAATCTCAACATGTTTGATGCTTGTTATTCTCACAGTATTTTTTAAATGAGAGACACCCAAGATATGTGAAATTGGTCTTTAACATTTTCTCTCTCTCTCGCTCTCTTTATTGAGGTAAAATTCACCTCACTTAAATCAACTGTTTTAATCATTTTAAAGGACAAGGTTAGTGGATTTTAGTTGTGCAACCATCATTGCCTTCCAATTCAAGAGTATTTTCATCACCCAGAAAAAATAACCCATACTCATTTGACAGTCACTCCCCATTCCTCCCCTCCCCTCAGCTCCTTATAACCACTAATCTGTATTCAATATCTATGAATTTGCCTCTTATGGCCATTTCATATAAATGAAATCATAAATTATGTGTCTTTTGATGTTCTAGATTCTTTCACTTAGCATAATATTTCCAAGGTTGACCCATGCTGTGGTATCTATCAGTACTTCATTCCTTTATATGGTTAAATAATGTTCCACTATATGAATATGCCATGTTTTGTTTATTTATCAGTTGGCTATTTTTACTGCTTGGCTATTACAAATAATGATGCTCTGAACATTTGTGTACAACTTTTTGTTTGAACTCCTGTTTTTAATTCTCTTGAGTATATACCTAAGAGTGGAATTTCTCAGTCTTATGGTAATTCTATGGTTAACTTTTTGAGGCATTTCCAAAATTTACAGACTACTTCACCATATTACATTGACACTGGCAATGTAGGAGAGTTCCAACTTCTCTACATCCTCACCAGTACTTGTTACTTTTTGTTTTTAATTGTTGTAGCCATATTAATGGGTCTGAAGTGGGATCTCATTGTGGTTTTGATTATTTGCTTTTCCCCAATGACAAATGCTGCTGAGAATCTTTTTATGTGTTTTTTGGCAATTTGTATATTTTTTGGGGAGAAATGTCTACTCAAGTCCTCTGCTCATTTTTAAATGGTATTTTTGTCTTTAAAAACACCTTAATTGAGGATTACGGTATAACTGATATACAAAACCCACAGATATTTAATGTTTACAATATGATGAGTTTTGGCATACACATACACCCATGACACCATCACCACAATCAAGGTAATAGACACATCCATCACCTCCAAAAGTGTCCCTTTGGGGTTTTGGGGTTTGGGTGGTTGTCATAAGAATACTTAACATGATATCCACCCTCTTAATAAATCTTAAGTGTACAATACAGTATTGTTGACTGTAGGACTGTGCTGTACAGATCTCTGGAACTAATTTATCTTACACAACTGAAACCTTTCCAGGCATACCTTGGAGATATTGTGGATTCGGTTCCAGACCCCTGCAATAAAGCGAATATCAAAATAAAGTGAGTCAAATGAATTTTTTTGCTTTTTCAATGCATATAAAAGTTATGTTTACACTATGCTATAGTCTATTAAGGGTACAATGGCATTATGTTTAAAAAGACATTGTACATATCTTAATTAAAAACTACTTTATTGCTAAAAATGCTATCATCTGAGCTTTCAGTGAATTGTAATCACTGATCACAGATCACCACAACAAATATAAAAATAAGGAAGAAATTTGAAATATTGTGAAAATTATCAAGTGTGATACAGAGACATAAAGTGAGCAAATGCTGTTGGAAAATGGAAATGATAAACTTGCTCTACGCAGTGTTGCCACAAACCTTCAATTTGTAAAAGCACAATATCTTCAAAGTACAATAAAACACGGTATTGCTGTAAAAATTGAAGAATAGTTATCCACTTCTCCCTCAATTGCTCTCCACCCCAGCCCCTGGTAATCACTATTCTAATTTCTGCTTGTATGGATTTGACTATTTTAGGAAACTCATATAAGTAGATTCATGTAGTATTTGTCCCTCTGTGACTGGCCTTTATTGTTGAATTGGAAGTGTTCTTTATATATTCTGAATACTAGATCATTATCAAATATAATACTTGCAAATATTTTCTCCGGTTCTGTGGATTGTCTTTTCATTCTCTTGATAAACATCCTTTAATACACAAAAATGTTTGATTTTGATGAAATTCATTTTTTCTATTTTTCTTTAGTTGACTGTGCTTTTAGTGTGATATCTAAGAATCCTTTGTTAAATCCATTGCCATGAATGTTAACTTCTGTTCTTTAAGAGCTTAAGAGTTCTAGGGGCACCTGGGCGGCTCAGTCGTTAAGCGTCTGTCTTCGGCTCAGGTCATGATCCAAGGGTCCTGGGATCAAGCCCCGCATCGGGCTCCCTGCTCAGCTGGAAGCCTGCTTCTCCCTCTCCCACTCCCCCTGTTTGTGTTCCTGCTCTCTCTATCTCTATCTCTCTGTCAAATAAATAAATAAAATCTTTAAAAAAAAGAGTTTAAGAGTTTTAGCTATTACATTTAGATCTTTAATTTATTTTTGCTTATGGTGTGAGGGTCCAACTTCATTCTTTTCCATGTGAATATCAGTTGTCTCAGCAACATTTATTAAAAAGGCTATTTTTCTTCATTGACTTTTCTTTCACTCTTGTTGAAAGTCAACTGACCATAGCTTTATTTGTGGACTCCCAATTTTATTCTATTGATCTATATGTTTACCTTATGCCAGGACCACACTGTTTCGATTATTGCAGCTTTGTGGTAAGTTTTCAAAGTATGTGTCCTCCAACATTGTTCTTCTTTTTAAAGATTATTTTGGCTATTCAGAATCCCTGGTAATTCCACTCAAACTTTAGAATCAGCTTGTCCATTTCTGATTAAAAAAAAAAACCAGTTGAAATTTTGGTAGAGATTGCATTGAATCTGCAAATCAGTTTTGGAGTATATTACCATTTTAATAATATTGTCTTCTAATCCATGAATATGGGATGTCTTTCCATTTATTTAATTCCTTCATTTCTTTCAACAATATTTTATGCTTTTCAGCATACTAGTCTTACATATTCATTGTAAATTTATTCCTAAGTATTGTATTCTTCTTGATGTTATTTTAAATGGAATATTTTTCTTAATTTCATTTTCAGATTGTTAATTGTTAATGTATAGAAATAAAGCTGACTTTTGTATGTTGGTCTTACATACTGCAACTATGTGTATTTACCCATTATGTCTAACAACTTTTTATTATCTCTAATTTCTTTTTAGTGGACTCTTTAAGATTTTTTTTTCAAAGATTATATTTATTACTTGAGAGAGAGAAAGTGAGCAAGACAGAGAGAGCAAGAGCCCGGGTGTGGGGGAGAGAGGCAGAGGGAGAGGGAGAAGCAGACTCACTGCTGAGCAGGGAACCTGATGCAGGACTCCATCCCAGGAACCTGGGATCATGACCCGAGCCAAAGGGAGATACTTAACTGACTGAGCCACCCAGGCACCCCAAATTTTCTTTATATAAGATCATGTCATTTACAAATAAAGATAGTTTAACTTTTTACTTTCCAATTTGGATGCCTTTTATTTCTTTTTCTTGGCTCATTTTCCTGCTGAGAACTTCTAGTACAAAGCTGAATAGAAATGGCAAGAGTGAGTGTCATTGTCTTGACTCTGATAGTAGAGGAAAACTTTCCATCTTTCACCGTTTAATATGTTGTTAGCCTTGGGCTTTTTATAGATACCTTTTATCCAGTTGAGAATATTCTCTTTGTTAAACAACAAAATTCAACGAAGTAAATTTGAAGATTTAATTGGCTTTATTAAATAATTCATGAATTGGGCAGCATCCCATCTAGCAAATAGAAAGGAGCTCCATTGAGATGCAGAAAAGGAAAGGTTTTCAAAGGTAGAGAGAGGATAGAAAAAAGGAAATTATTAGTAAAGAATCTATTGTTTTAGGCAAGGTCACTCTCCTAAGGAGAATGGAAGAGGTCTATTGGTAAATTTCCTAATGCTGACCCGGAAATTCCAAGTTGACTGGTTAAAGGTTTCATTTGGGGTAGGGGTTTGAAACTGCAATTAGGTTAGATGTTAAGTCTTGGTTTGCTGAGGTAGGGCTCTTAATAGGAGTGACTCCTTTTTGGCCCTGTGGTTTTCTTATTAATGTCTTCTATTGTTTTTGTTTCTTACCAATAAAGCATGTTGAATTTTGTCAAATGTGTCTTCTGCATCAATTGGATTGATATCTTTTCCTTTATTGTATTAATAAAGAATATTAAATTGATTGATTTTCATATGTTGATCCACCCTTATATTGTAGGGATAAATCCTGCTTTGTCATGGCATATAATCCTTTTAATATGCTGCTACACTCAGTCCGCTAGGATTATGTGGAGAATGTTTGCATCTATATTCTTAAGGGATTTTGGTTTGTTTTTTTAATGATGTCTTTGTTTGGCTTTTGTAACAGGGTATAACTAGCCTCTTACATTAATGAAGTAAATATTCCACTATTATTTTGGAAGAATTTGAAAAGGATTGCTGTTAATTTTTCTAGAAATTCTTGATAGAATTGACTTGTAAAGCCATCTATCTGGTCCTGTGCTTTTCTTTGTTGGAAATTATTTGAATGCTGATTTAATCTCTTTGCTTGTTATAGGTTTATTTATATTCAGTTAGTTCAGGTTATAGCTCTGTTGAGTGGAGAGATGTATCCTTGGATTTCCCTACTCCTCCATATTTGGTGACATAATGCAATGACAAGTTTTTAAAGTTACTTTAAAAATCTGTTTTGTAGGGGTGCCTGGGTGGCTCAGTTGGTTAAGCATCTGCCTTCGGCTGGAATCATGATACCGGGGTCCTGGGATTGAGCTCCACATCAGGTTCCCTGCTCAGTGAGGAGCCTGCTTCTCCCTCTGTCTGCAGCTCCCCCTGCTTGTGCTCTCTATCTCTCTGTCAAATAAATAAAATCTTTTTAAAAAATCTGTTTTGTAAATAGGCAAAGGAAAAAGATGATTTTAATCTTTGTATCAATAAAAATCTCTACCTTTATTTAAACTATTTAGATATGTTGAAGAACAAAAATTCAACTGAATAAATTTGAAGATCTAATTGGCTTTATTTAATGATTCATGAATCAGGCAGCATCACTTCTAGTAAATAGACAGGCATTCGGAGGAGTAGTGCAAAATGGAAGGTCTTTATAGGCAAAAGGAAGGTAGGGCAAAGAAGTTATTACCAAAAGAAAAGAAAGGATTGTAAAACAGGCCAGATCATCTTCTTTTGGGGGGAAGCAAACAGCAGGGGTCTTATGCAGATTGCCTCACTAGTGCTGATTAGGAAATTTCAAATTGACTGTTTGAAGGTCACATTTCTGAGAGAGATTGAAACTTAAAATGAGTATTGGCTTGCTGTCATGGGGGCTAATTACTCCAGTTGGGGCCCATTGTTTCTTTTCTAACAAACAGTTGGCTTGATTCTGTGTTATTATCTTGAATAGTCTTACTTTGACCAGATGACAATGATTAATAGTTTGTGACCTTTCTTTCAGACTTAGGAATGCCTGAGGGCTTGACATTTGGTTGGAATCTCTTTACACCATTAACTCAAGGAATTTATGGTAGTACGCCAAATCCAAGTTAATTGAGAATCCAGTTGAGGATTGTGTGCTGGACCAAAGTACCCATACCTTATTGTCAAGATTGTTTACTGAGTAATGGATAATTACTCATTATTGTGAGAGTGATGCTTGACTTTATAAGAATAAAAACTGGAAGGATCTAAGACTTGAAGGCTTTCCTGAATTGAAATAATCCCTGCCCACTCAATTCCATTTCTTATGATCATTTCTGACTTAGGTGTGGAATGAGTGAGACAATGGAAACTATGCCTTGACTTGTATACATTCCATTTTTCACTTATGCATTCTGTGTGGTTTCCTATTCCAAATTTTAGCACCATAGGTCACTTAATATGCATTCAGTAGCCACAAAGATTGAATTTTGGTAATTAAAACAAGAGTCAATATAATCTTTAAATAGTAGGAAAAAGCACTATTATATAAACAGTGATGACAATAATAATGGCTTCATAGTCATTGGGAGGAATGATACTGTTAGAGTCTTAAAAAGTATATATTTATCTACTTAGGTGGTGAATACATTGAGTTGATAGAGCACTCTACATTTTCTTTCTTTTTTTTTAAGATTTATTTTTTTGAGAGCGAGAGGAGGTGGGGAGGGGCAGAGGGAGACTTCACGCAGAGCGCAGAGACCTATGTAGGGCTCAATCTCATGACCCAGAGATCATGAACTGAGCTGAAATCAAGAGTCAGACACTGAACTGACTATGGCACCCAGGTGCCCCAAGCATTCTACATTTTCAATTGTTGATTTTTACATACTCTATTTCTACTTATCATGAGAAAATATAATTTCATAATTATGGGTCAACAAGAATGGTGATTCTGTAAGATAGTTCTGGATAATCAAATGAAATATGAAGTTAGACATTTATTTAGGTTTTTCATGGAAATCTGTCCAAACTCTCAGATGCTAAGCTGTCCTGACAAACTTATTACCCTTAATAGCAAAACATTAAATGGCTTAACTTGAGATAGAGTGGCAAAGATAAGAATAATTTTCAGTGTTACTCAAAGTTTCTTCAGATTCTGTTACAAGAACTTCACTAACCTGTACTGAGCCTTTGTATAAATTTTAAAAATATGTCCTCCTCCCATCAGATGTATATGGTTTTAGCTGATGATATCTGTGCAAAGAAAAATTCATCTGTTCCTCTAGACAGGTACAGTTTGAATATGTTTATTGACTTAGCAAGTAGTATGTAGGCTACATAGCAACATTTATAACCTCACTTGTGACTGCATGACATACTAATAAATAACAGTTATGTTCATTCAACATTTGGAACTTATAGCTTCTATCTTCAGAGAGAAAATAAAAATATGAAACTCAGTGGCCATTATTTAACAGTATTTGCAATTTTATTATTTCATTAACATTGAATGGAGAGGATAAAACTAACTGCCCATATTTCCTTGTTCATAAGGTTTCAGTTGCAACCTCCTTCATTCACATTCTCTTCCTTACTATTCCCATGGCTAATGCTGTATCATACTTATCCCAAAGTCTCTTGTTTGTATCATGAATTAATTTTTAACTTAATGACCAAAATTTCTCATTTTCTATCATGGGCTTTTAGTAATAAACAGAACAAAATGTCAACAGATAATTCTCACATATATGTACCACACACATGTAAAGTTATTGATACATTCCCTTTCTGATGTTTGATCCAGTGAAATGATTAATTGTTCTTCCACATTGTGGGTCATCCTACAGAGACATTTAAGAAAATGCTTTCACCAATTTTGTCTTCTCTACAATCATATTTTGGAACTGCTATTGTAAGCTCTTCTCCAATATGAAATCTACATATTAATATTATTTTGTTTCATTTTATTTTATTTTTTTTAAAGATTTTATTTATTCATTTGACAGAGAGAGAGACACACACACACAGTGAGAGAGGGAACACAAGCAGGGGGAGTGGGAGAGGGAGAAGCAGGCTTCTCACCGAGCAGGGAGCCCGATGTGGGGCTCGATCCCAGGACCCTGGAATCATGACCTGAGCCGAAGGCAGACGCTTAATGACTGAGCCACCCAGGCGCCCCCTGTTTCATTTTATTTTTGCTGCATTTTCATACACCTCTCAATATGCCTCTGTAGTTTTGGTTTCATTCCCTTATGTTTAGCAACAAAAAGCATCAATTTAATTTTAAAAAGCATAATTTAATACAGCTCTGAGGAAACCTCATTGGTTTACCAGAGGGATCCCTGTTCTTTGTTTGATAATGTCAAACTTTATGATGCAATTGTGACAATATTTGATAAAACTTTATAACAGACAATACTTGGAAGAAATTAATTACCAATTCAATTAAACCTGCTTTTCAGATATTTATTACTATATTTCCTACCACATTTCTATTTTCTAGCTTCTTCTGTAAAATCATTATATACACAAATCCTCTTCTTTAATCACATACAGATTTATCCTTTCTATTCATGTGATAGCTCTGTTTACATTTGCATTCTGAGTTGGAGTGTTTCTGTTATCCTTTTTTTCATCTCTCCTGTGTTACAAAAAACAATTTTTCAACCATAAATATATTTTTTGCATGAATTTTGGAATATAATGCCAGACAATAGCTACAATTGAACAAACAAATTTAACAAGCAAAAATAACGAAATGACACAAAATCAAATTAGGTGAGGTAAGCTATATCCTGTTATCTAAACTATTAGCCAAAAAGAACTGATAAAAGCAGTCCTGGAGTGTATGCGTGATCTCTGGGAATGAGGCAATTAGAGCCTAAGAGGATTTGTATGAAACAACATTCTATTTCTTTTTCTTAAAGCCACTTTATTGAGGTATGATTGCTATGCAAAAAAATTGACATATTTAATATATACAGCTTGATGATTTTGAAGTATACATCTATGAAATCATCACTGCAATCTATGCCATAAACATTTGAATCACCTCCAAAAGTTTCTTCCTGCCCTCATTTTTATTTTTGTGTGATGAAAGCACCTAAAATAAGTCCTACCCTCTAGCGAATTTATAACTGTGCAATACAATATTATTAACTATAGGCACTGTGTTGTACACAGAATATATTCTCTAGGACTTTTTCATCTTACATTATAAACTATGTACCCTTTGCTTCTCCCCATTTTCCCCTCCCCCCCCCCAGGCCCTGGCAACCCTCATTCTACTCTCTGCTTCTATGAGTTTACTATTTCAGTAGTAAATAGTAAGTAATAGTATTAGTAATAGTATTCCATATTTTGTGTGTGTGTGTGTGTGTGTGTATCACATTTCTTCATTCATCTGTCAATGGACACTTAGGTTGTTTCCATGTTGGTTGGCTATTGTAAATTATGCTGCAATGAACATGGGGATGCAGATACATTTTAAAGTTAGTGATTTTGCTTCCCTCAGATAGATACCCAGAAGTGAAATTACTGGATCATATGCTAGTTCTATTTTTAATTTTTTGAAGAAACTTCATACCGTTTTCCATAGTGGCTGTACCAATTTACATTCCCACTAACAGTGCACAAGTGTTCTCTTTTCTCCACATCCTTGCCAACACATTTTATGTCTTGTCTTTTTGATAATAGTCATTCTAACAGGTATGAGGTGACCTCTTATGGTTTTAATTAAGCATTTTATTTTTTTAAAAACATCTTTTTAAGATTTATTTAGGGGCACCTGGGTGGCTCAGTCCATTAAGCATCTGCCTTCAGCTCAGGGCATGATCTCAGTGGGGGGTCTGCTTCTCCCTCTGTCTCTCCCCCTGCTCATGCTCTCTCTCTCTCTCTCACAAATAAATAAAATCTTTAAAAAAATAAATAAAAGACTTATTTAATTTTTGAGAGAGAGTGAGAAGGTGGGGCAAGGGACAGAGTGAGAGGGAGAGAGAATCCTCAAGCAGACTCCTTGCTGAGCACAGAGTCCAACATGGGGCTTGGTCCCAGGACCCTGAGATCATGACCTGATCTGAAACCAAGAGTCAGATGCTCAACTGACTGAACCACCCAGGTGTCCCCTAATTAAGCATTTTATATGATTGCTTTTTCCCTCCTTTCTGAGCACATCAATTATACTTTTGGTGTTTTTTTTTTTAACTTTTTTTAGTGGTTGCCCTAGACTTTGCAATACACATTTACAACTAACCCAAGTCCACTTTCAGATAACACCATACTGCTTCATAGGTAGTGCGAGTACATTATAATAACAAAATATTTCTAATTCCTCCCCCTCATCCCCTGTATTAGGTAAACACACACACATACACAAACACAAAAAACATAACTGCACAAAGAATAGTTTTTAAAATGAGACAGTAAGTCACAACTGTTGAATAATGAATTTTGAATGCCCAATGAATTGTTCCCCCAAAATAAAAGTAATTTATTAAAATTTACCTAAAACAGGTGAAATTTTCAATAAATCAAACATAAAATTGAAGTTAGAATTAATTGCTGAAAAAAATTACCAGGTTCAGGTAATTTTATAATGAAGTCATTAAATTTTCAAGATATCTGCTGTATTAAATTTCCCACTATATAAAATCTCAGATATTAACTAATAAATTCTATGGAGTTAGGTTTGTCTTATTAAAAAACTGAAAAGATTAATAGGTAACATAAAATTAGCTCAGTCTAGCTTGCTCCTGAATATAGATGCAGAAATTCTGAATATAGCTTTTCTATTTACAGTGATCAAGACTTGCCTCTATTGTGCTAGAAAATTACCCTAGTGGTGAAGCTGATGGTAGAGAATTTCTGACAAAATGCCATACCTACTGTGTTGTAACTATCAACGGACCTAAATTCCTAGTTAAATTAACAACAAATATACACGGCTTGATATGGCCAATGAAATTTAGTTATTTTTCACATGCTGAATAATAACACACGAATGGAGTGAGGTAAATATATTGTCAAAGATGAGATAGTGTCAAAGAAAAGCAAGCTCTCCCTGTTCATTAATATTATGTATCTACTTGACACATATGCTAGATCTAAGGTTGATATTTTATTTATATAGAAATGCATAACTTCAGGGCACCTGGGTGGCTCAGTCGTTGGGCATCTGCCTTCAGCTCAGGTCATGATCCCAGGGTCCTGGGATTGAGCCCCGCTTCGCATCGGGCTCCCTGCTCAGCAGGAAGCCTGCTTCTCCCTCTCCCACTCTCCCTGCTTGTGTTCCCTCTCTCGCTATGTCTGTCTCTGTCAAATAAATAAATAAAATCTTTAAAAAAAAAAGAAATGCATTACTTCTAAATTTTGCATTTATAAATGGACTCTTAGCTATAGTTCAACTTTCTCATTTTGTGAGGAAACTGAAGCTCAGAGTTTTTTAGTGCTTGCCTAAATCATCAGATGTTTAGAAAAAATGAAAAGTGCATGTACTAAACAATATCTATTAGCAGATTTTTGCTCTTATTAACACCCCCTCATAATTTACAGGTTAGAATAAAATATTTAATGTATTTTAATTCTAAAGAATGCATTATATTTTATTTTGGCACAAGGTAAGAGATTTGGGAAACATGTAATAGTCACCTTCTTATTGTATCTGGAATACATATTCTTTTATGGGGCCAAAGTGACTAAAGCAGGACTGAGCTGCATTTACAAGCTTCTGAAAGAAACTGTATGCCCTTTTTTTTTTTTCACACCTTCCATGGATTTAAGACCTTCTTGCTTCGATGATGTATTTTCCTTCAAATTCAAATTTTCACTCAATATATCCATGCCAAGTACTCATAAATGTTGGTCACATTAAGCTCCTTGAATATTGTAAAATATTCTGTTATTACTGCTTGCAATCAGACAAATACATCCCATTCTACTTAGTCTGTTCTCTAAAAAGAAATTCTGAGTCTGTTAACTATATCTTGAAAGGAATATATTTCTTTTCAAAGATATAACAGAAATGCCCAGAAGACAGGTGAATTTCCACAAACAAAATTTTTCTTATCATCTGAATAGTATGTAGAAACATCCCCTTGAAGTACTTCATTTTCAATGCATTTGAAACATCTTGAAAATTCTTAGCATTCCTAAGTAGCCTAAGTAAAACTTTACCTGCAGACACGTTAGAAGCAAAAATGGTTTCAGATTCAAAATAATTTTATATCCAAATGAAACACTTTAGTTGAAACAGATCATTTCTCAGTTAACAATATTTTCAAGACCAATGTATATATTTCATCACAAAGTATACACACACATGCAGAGCCATTTCTTCATAAGACGGGCAATCTTCTGTCCAGCTAGATCATAGTAGCTGTAAGTATAACCTTCTCAACCTCTCTAGAATATGGTTTCTTAATCTGTAAAGTGGGCTCAATAAGGTTCTCTAATTCAGAGTTGCTGGGAGGATGAAGTGAAACAATGAATGTAAGTCACATAGCACAGCCCCATATACCAGAAAAACACTAACTATATATTAGTGATTACTATTACACATATTTCTAAAGATATCTTAAAATATTTAAGAATCATGATGCACATCTTTAGAAATATTTCCCAAATGGATGCATTATTTTATCCCATAGATTTCTTGTCCAATAATCTAAGAAAAGCACAGATTTTATTCATAGTATAATACTATTTATTGTACTGCAATTCCTCATTTGTTTTTGTGCAAAGATCTTATGAAAAAAGGAAAATAGACAAAACAATAACAATGATAGCAGCAATAATAATGAGAGTAATAATAACACCTTCCAGGTACTTATAGTCTATGTGTCCTCACAAAAGCCTTTAAATAAATTAAACAAACATTATTAATATCCTGCTGTCCACTCTACCAATCTACACATATTCTTTTAATCACAGATAAGAAATATGAGGCTCCAAGAGATAACGATAAAATTATATGGCAAATTGGTTAGGTTCACACATGAAATAGAATTTTCATCCAGATTCTGTGACTTTTCATCTACTGCTCTTATCACTATGTTATGCTATCTGAAATCTTCCTTCCTAGTATATTGGAATATATTAGGGTTATTTAGAAAATCCTTTTAGTTTTGATGATGTTTGTAAAACTGTGATATATATAGATAAAGGTATACAGATATATAGATAGATTTGGATTTAGATATAGATATCTATCTTAGATAGTTCTCATCCTGAAGAAACAAAATTTGAACACACTCATTACCAGCAGTAAAATTGAATCAGTAATAAAAAAACTCCCAAAAAACAAAAGCCCAGGACTAGATGGCCACAGCAATCAGACAAGAAAAAGAAATAAAAGGCATCCAAATTGGCAAAGAAGACATAAAACTTCGACTATTTGCAGATGACATGATACTATATATAGAAAACCCAAAAGACTCCAACAAAAAACTACTAGAACTAGTAAATAAATTCAATAAGGTCACAAGATACAAAGTCGATGTGCAGAAGTCTCTTGCATTTCTACACACTAAAAATGAAGTGGCAGAAAGGGAAATTAAGAAAAGAATCCCATTTGCAATTGCACCAAAAATAATAAGATACCCAGGAATAAACCTATCCAAAAAGGTGAAAGACCTGTACTCTGAAAGCTATAAAACACTGATGAAAAGAATTGAAGCTGACACAAAGAAATAGAAAGATATTCCATGCTCATGGATTGGGAGAACAAATATTGTTAAAATGTCCATATTACCCAAAGCAATCTATAGATTCAATGCAATCCCTATCAAAATACCAATAGCACTTTTCACAGAGCTAGAACAAATAATCCTAAAATTTGTGTGGAATCAGAAAAAACCCCAAATAGTCAAAGCAATCTTGAAAAGGAAGAACAAAACTGTAGGTATCACAATCCAAGATTTCAAGATATACTACGAAGTTGTAGTAATCAAAAGAGTATGGCACTGGCACAAAAAATAGACACATAGATCAGTGGAACAGAATAGAGCCCAGAAATAAACCCACAATTATACTGTCAATTTATCTTCTACAAAGGAGGCAAGAATATGTGATGGGAAAAATGGAAATTCTGCAAAAGTATGCAACTGGACCACTTTCTTATACCATACAGAAAAATAAGCTCAAAATGGATTAAGGACCTAAATGTGAGTCCTAAAATAAAAAAATCCTGGAAGAGAGCACAGGCAGTAATTTCTCTGACATTGGCTATAGCAACATTTTTCTAGATTTGTCTCCTAAAGCAAGGGAAACAAAAACAAAAATAAACTATTGGGACTACATCAAAATAAAAAGCTTCTGCACAACAAAGGAAACCATCAACAAAACAAAAAGATTACGTACTGAATGGCAGAAGATGTTGGCAAATGATATATCTGATAAGGGGTTAGTATCCAAAATATATAAAAAATTTACACAACTCAATGCCAAAAAAACCCCAAATAATCTAATTTAAAATGGGCAGAAGCTATGAACAGAAAATTTCTCCAAAGAAGACCTACAGACGGCCAATATAGACATGAAAAGATGCTCAAATCACTCTTCATTAGAAAAGTGCAAATCAAAACTATAATGAGATATCAACTCACACCTGTCAGAATGGCTAAGATCAAAAACACAAGATACAGTTGTTGGCAAGGATGTGGAGAAAAAGGAACCCTTGTGTGCTGTTGGTGGTAAAGCAAACTGGCACAGCCACTGTGGAAAACAGTATGGAGACTCCTCAAAAAATTAAAAATAGAATTACGATAGGGTCCAGTAATTCCACTACTGGGAATTTACTCAAGGTATACATAAACATATTTTGAAAAGATATATGCACCCCTATGTTCACTGAACTTTATTTACAATAGCCAAATTATGAAAGCAACCAATGTGTCTATCGACAGACAAATGGATAAAGAAAAAGTGGTATATATACACAATGGAATATGACTCAGCCATAAAAAAGAATGAAATCTTGCCATTTGCAACAATATAGATGGACCTAGAGAATATAATGCTAAGAGAAATGAGTCACAGAAAGACAAATACCATATGATTTCACTCATACGTGGAATTTAAGAGATTAAAAAAAAGAAAAAAACAGACTCTTAACTATAGAGAACAAACTGTTGGTTTCCAGTTTAAAATAGACAAAGGGGATTAAGAGTACACTTATCATGATGAGCACTGAGTAATGTATAGAATTGTTGAATCACTATATTGTACATCTGAAACTAATATATCATTATATATTAATTAACTGAAATTTTTAAAATACAAAAAGTAAGAAATTAACCCCTTATCTTAAAAAATAAATTTCCCATCCTGTCAACAGGATTATTCAATAAATTACTTTAAAATCAATTTCTCATCACTCAGAATACACTGTTCCACATAAAATCTACTCCCTTATAAAATTGTATTGCTCCACTATACCTTCATGATGGTTCATAATTCAGACTATCCATTCTATAGTATCGATTGAATACCTTTTATATGCTAAGCATTGCGCTAAGCACTGTGGATTCAAGGGCATAAAGGATAGATAGGATTCCTGTTCTCACTGACCTTATAAATATTAATATTTAAAAGTAATACAGATAATGGGAAGGCTAAGTCACAGTGTGGTTAAGGGCCACGACAAGAGAATTGTAGAACTATGAAGGTAGACCAGAGAAACATAAAACCCCTACATGCAAAGACCTGGATCTCCTATATGTGTGTGGGTTGCGGTTGGGGAAAATGCTCCAGTTATAAGAAAGACCATCAGCAAAAATAGAGATGCTGGAAGAACTCAAGGAAGTATAACATGGCTTTGATATGGAGTGAAAGATATCCAAAAATGAGAATGAAGCCATTGGCTGGGACCATGACGTTGGACACTGGGGCCTTGTAGACTTCATCCTAATGTCAGTGGAGTTCTATGGATGGATTTTAGGCTTCGGAAAGACAAGATTAGATTTTCAATTTAGAAAGACCACTGTGGCCACTGTGAAGGATGGCTTGGGAAAGGGAAGAAGATCGTAGATGACAAAATAACAGCTTATAGACCTTAGTGATAATCCTGGGAAGTTATTATGGTTGCCTGAATGTGGGTAGTTGTAGTAGAGAGGAAGGGAAGTGAATGGATTTGACAGATATTTAGGAGACAAAAGGGATGAGAATTGGGAGACTGGAAGTGGAGTGTAGGAGAGACAACTTTGTTCAGGATGGCATTCAGGTTTCTTGTTGGATACTGGGATAGATGGTAGGTAAAAACAGAGAGACAGGGCATTTGGAAGGAGAAGATGATTTCAGAAAGGGGAATTCAGTTTGTGCCATGTTCTTGAAGTACCTGTGGGAATCCAATGAAAGATATACAGAAGGCAGTTGAATATAGTTTTCTGAAACTCTGGATAGGATCTAGGGAGATACAGCTCATAGATTATAGGTGAAACTATGAAAAGAAGAAGAGAAAAGGAGCTAGAAGAGAATTCACTTTGACACAAAGAATTTTAGAGGACATGTAGAGGAAGTGGATCTCATGAAGGATGCTCAAAAGGAACAGTTAGAGATGAGACCCAAGGCAGATTAGTATGTGGAAGCCCAGAGAGGGTCTGAAGAGAGAATAGTCACAGTATCAAATGCTGCTCAGAAGTCAAGTTACAAAGTATAACGAAGGAATGCTTCTTTCTCACTTCTGACATTTCCTTCCAGTTAGAGGGAGCTAAGGTACTCTGCCTAGTTTCTTTGGCTAGTTTTATTTCTCTTCCAGGGAAGTGGAGTGATTTATCTGATAGATAAATTTGGAAAGAGTAGATTAGGCATGTATAGCCTGAATCAGCCCATTTTCCTGGCTGGGAATGAACCTGTCCACTGAGAAAATAAAGTCACCTCCCTCCTTTCTACTGCCATATCTGAACACTCTCCCAAAGAAGCCTAGAGGGAGGCAGAAGTTGAAGGTCAAGAGTAAGAAAGGACATTTGAAATAAAGCCCCTGGATAAAGGTATTCATTCCATTAGGGGAAGGAGTGGCCTAGGTTAATAGGCTCCTACTTTGTGACAGGTGCCAAAGGACAGATCATGGGTTCCAATTCATGTTTGGTACTTGGAAATCGAGAGTCTTCCTGCCCAGTGGTCTCTATTTGTTCTAAAATTTAGAAAAAAAAGACATTCCCCCCCAACCCCAGCTTGAGGCAAAAGGATGGAATAGATTTAATAAGAGTGTCAGGTCATGATCCCAGGGTCCCAGGATTGAGTCCCACATTGGGCTCCCTGCTCAGCAGGGAGTCTGCTTCTCCCTCTGACCCTCCCCCTTCTCGTGCTCTTTCTCTCATTCTCTCTCAAATAAATAAAATCTTAAACAAAAAATAAGAGTGGTAAAGATTTGAAGAAGCAAGTGTAAGACAATCAAAGAAACCTGGATAAGAATACAGAGACCTTCCATCAACACTGAACATTAAGGCCTTGACAATCTATACATATGGAATTTTTTTTTCATTCTCAGCAGATGGGAGAAGATCTAGATTTGCAAAGATCCATGGGTGGGGCTTTTTCAGACAATTGGTGAATAAAGACTGTGAAGCAAAGGGTCTCAATTACTGTCAAGAGAGACCGTAAAGTGATAGATAATCGAAGGAAATGGAGTTAGAAGCAAGAGACTAATAGGTCAGGGGGCAGGTAAAATGGGAGTTCCCCAGTGTGAGCATGAGAGGACAAGTGTTTGGGGTCATAGAACAGAAGTACGAATGTGTGATGTCAGAAGTAGAGCAATTTGGGTGGAGACAGGGTCTGTGATACAGCCATGGAATTGGTAGTGAAGTAGAACAAAGATAGAGGCATTTATAGTTAAGAATTTGAGGAAATGTGTTTAGAGTCCTGAAAATTGCAGTCATCCAGGGTATGGTAGGAATCAGCATGAACATAACAAAAGTGAATATGGAGCTAGTCATTCAATGAACGGAGTGAAGAGACAGAGTTTGTTGAATCCAGAAATGAGATTTGTAGAGAGCAATGGAGCCAGATAGCTTAAGAGCAAATGCAGCAGGAGAATTTAGATAAAAATGGAAGTGGGATAGCAGGAAGGGAAGAATGAAGGGGGGGAAATTGGAGGGGGAGACGAACCATGAGAGACTATGGACTCTGAGAAACAAACTGAGGGTTCTAGAGGGGAGGGGGGTGGGAGGATGGGTTAGCCTGGTGATGGGTATTAAGGAGGGCACATACTGCATGGAGCACTGGGTGTTATACGCAAACAATGAATCATGGAACACTACATCAAAAACTAATGATGTATTGTATGGTGATTAACATAACATAATAATAAAAAAAATGGAAGTGGGATAGTCTAGAAGTGTCAAATGGAGTTTAAAGAAAAAGCTGACCTCACCTCTTGACATAAGATATCTGGGGTATAGGAGACAAAATACTCACCTCCTTAGAAGGTGGCATGCATTCTTTTTTTTTTTTTAATTTTATTATGTTGTTAATCACCATACATTACATCATTAGTTTTTGATGTAGTGTTCCATGATTCATTGTTTGCGTATAACACCCAGTGCCCCATTCAATACGTGCCCTCCTTAATACCCATTACGGGGCTAACCCATCCCCCCACCCCCCACCCCTCTAGAACCCTCAGTTTATTTCTCAGAGTCTATAGTCTCTCATGGTTCGTCTCCCCCTCCAATTTTCCCCCCTTCATTTTTCCCTTCCTACTATCTTCTCTCTTTTTTTTTTCTCAACATATAATGTATTATTTGTTTCAGAGGTACAGGTCTGTGATTCATCAGTCTTACACAACTCACTCTTATAGAGGATCCTGGAGGGAGTGGAAGTGAGTGGGAGGAACTTTCCATAAAAATTTGAAGAATGAGCTGCTTTAGATACACATGTATATATTTAAATTCAGTATCTGCATGTATCCATAGGCACTGTATAGATAGATAAGCATGCACAGAGGATAAATGCTAAAACACTAAAATATTAACAGTAGATATCTTAGAAAAGTAGCATTATAATGAACTTGTCCTCTATAGTTTTCTGTAACTTCCAAATTGTCTACAATGAGTATATACTACTTTTAAAACCAGAAAAGTAATGCCAGTTTTTTTTTATTCTTATGTTAATCCCCATACATTACATCATTAGTTTTAGATGAAGTGTTCCATGATTCATTGTTTGTGCATAACACCCAGTGCTCCATGCAGAATGTGCCCTCCTCAATACCCACCACCAGGCTAACCCATCCTCCCACCCCCCTCCCCTCTAGAACCCTGTTTGTTTTTCAGAGTCCATCGTCTCTCATGGTTCGTCTACCCCTCCGATTTCCCCTGCTTCATTCTTCCCCTCCCACTACCTTCTTCTTCTTCTTTTTTTTTTTTTTCTTAACATATATTGCATTATTTGTTTCAGAGGTACAGATCTGAGATTCAACAGTCTTGCACAATTCACAGCGCTTACCAGAGCACATACCCTCCCCAGTGTCTATCACCCAGTCACCCCATCCTTCCCACCCCACCCCCCACTCCAGCAACCCTCAGTTTGTTTCCTGAGATTAAGAATTCCTCATATCAGTGAGATCATATGATACATGTCTTTCTCTGACTTATTTCACTCAACATAATGCCCTCCAGTTCCATCCACGTCGTTGCAAATGGCAAGATCTCATTCCTTTTGATGGCTGCATAATATTCCATTGTATATATATACCACATCTTCTTTATCCATTCATCTGTTGATGGACATCTTGGCTCTTTCCACAGTTTGGCTATTGTGGACATTGCTGCTATAAACATCGGGGTGCACGTACCCCTTCGGATCCCTACTTTTGTATCTTTGGGGTAAATACCCAGTAGTGCAATTGCTGGATCATATGGTAGCTCTATTTTCAACTTTTTGAGGAACCTCCATACAGTTTTCCAGAGTGAGTAATGCCAGTTTTTTAAAGTTTATATTTATGAGTGTCCATAACAATGCCATGAACAAGACCACTGACTTTAACTTTGTTTTAACTAAATCAAAAGTAACTGATTTGCATGTAAACCACATGAGGGTATATGATAAATGCTATCCAAATAGAACATATCTATATGTGCTTATAAATTACTCAGGGACTGTATTAATTTAGTATTTGTATTTACAAAATAACTAAAATCCTTTGCATTTTTTGGTTAACCTATTCTTTTTCTTTGCATACTTCTAGTTTCCAGAGCCCTTAATTATTTGAATATGCTAAGCCATCCTTCAGATAATAAACATGACCAGTCCACTTCAAGTGCTTTGTCAAAACATTCTTCTTTTTTTATGATCATCAGGATGGAGATGGGGATCCTCTCTCATGAAAACCATTCATTTAAACTCAGCCTAGATTAAGTGTCTGCTGAGTACTGAGTGCTAATGAACATAGCTTATTACAAAATTAACCCAGAAATTGGAAGCTTGTTATTCCTGACCTTAGGTATCATGGCATCTGGATCCTAACATTTTGCTATTATATGACAAATTCCCTATTCTCTTTTTCATGTATGACATCTATTTTTTTTTCTTTTGGGGTTGACTGAATTATATCACCCTGGGTTTACTTATCCATGAAAGGTTTTTTGTTGTTTTTTTTTTTTTTAAGGAAGCCATAATGCATTAAAATTTTAGTTTGTACTTTATAGTATAATACACCTTGGTTAGAAAAATATAATTAAACTAATGGTTCACAGAAACAGGGATTTAACCACAACAGATCAAAATAGTCAATTATTTTCTACGGCTTCCTCTTCTTTTATCAACCAAATTCTGAATTCTAACCCTTCCTCTTGTATGCCTAATTCAATATTGTCCTCAAATCCTCTCTAATTACTACCAGTCCATTGAATTTTACAAAAATTATTCTATTAACTGACATTAAGACATAGACTTGGAAATTAGCCAGATTTATCACCATCATAATTATTTGAAGGATGCAATTCACTGAGATTTTAGTGATTTCATTGCCCTCCTCTTATTAATTGAAGATTACTTTCCCTGCCATTTGCTTGTCCTTTATTTGGAGACAGGTTCTATTCCATTCCTCATATTTCTTTGGATGACAGCTAATAAAAGTTTTTTCTTGTTGAATAAAGCATCATTAAACTTTCAAATATTTTAGGAGACATGGATGCTGCTATGATGAAAAATTTTAAATTCTGTTCACGTCTAGAACATACTTTTAAGGACTTAATTTCCCCTTTCTCCTCATATAAGCATAATCTATTTTGTCAATTTTGGAGTATAACAAACACTGGTTGATGGATTTTGTAACTGAACAGAGAAATGACGTATTTATTAAAATGGCTCACAGAGTGATTTTGCAACTTGATTAATGCTGTAGCTGTATAACTGATGGGCTAAGAAATTTTTGTGTTCCAGTTACTATATGCATATGTGTGTGCAGATGTATGCATGTGTCCACGTATATGTGTGTACATGCACACATAATTGGTGTGTGTCTGTGAGAACGAGGGGAAGAGGGAGATCAGTATACATAATACAGAAGGAAAGTTATTTAAATGTATTTTATCAATTAGTTTTAAAACTAAATTAATCTCACTAACTTCCTACCATTACATGAATTCACCTATCACAGAACTAAGAAAAATACTTTAGCTCAAATATAAATAGTTCTCAAGGATATTAAAAATGATATATCCCATATAATTGGATTTTTACTTCCTCCTTGTTCTCGCATATATTTCTTCCTTGTTGAATTCATTATCCATTTATTTTCACCCTTTCAAATTCTTCAGACTCTTTGCAAAATCCACGTACTTGGTTTTCTTTTTTAGCTGTCTCTCCAAACCAATCATTCTATTCACTGCAGCCTAAACACATGCATCAGATTTCTTCATTGAATGTTAATTTGCATTTGTCTGCTGTCATAGGCAGAATTCTAAAGATGGTCCCCCAAGATTCCAGCCCCCTGGTTCTTCATTCAAACACTGGAAAAAGACCTTACAGATGTAAACTCCCAAGTCAGCTTAATTTAAAATAAGATGATCTGGGTGGAGCTGACTCACTCAGGTGAGAAGCTAATCAGTTGAGTTTCCCTGGATGTGCAGAAGTCAGAGGGATCTGCTCCTGCTGGACTAAAAGAAGAAGGAGTAAAGTACCATGTTGTGGGATGGCTTATGAGTACCAGGCCTTTAAGAACTGACAGGCGCTCCTGCCTGACAGCTAGCAAGACAATGGGGCCTCAGTCCTATACCCACAAGGAAACAAATTCTGGCAACAACCACTGTGTTTGGAAAAAGACCCAAGCCTCAGATGAGCACTGTACAGACTGATACCTTGATCTCAGCCTGTGGGAGCAGAGCAGAAAACACTGCCTGCCACACTGGACTTTTGATATACAGAACTGTGAGACAATAAGTGGGATTGTTTTAAGCCATTGAATTTGAGCTAATTGCTAGGGCAGCAAAAGAAAAATAATATATGTACAATTATTTAATGTTCTCTCTTATTTACAAGTGAAACTTAAAATACCTGGACAGCAGGAATTATTACTTAACTAAATTTGTGTATATGTTAAACAGAGTGATAGATCAAAAATTCTATTACCTGACCAACTGTGTTTAAACAATCATTACCTTGATTATGTACAACATTTTATTCACAGACACCATCATCATTGCTATCACAGAATCAAAAGTGTTATTTTGGTTTTAACAATGCTTTCAGGAGGAGGGGGAAAAAAGAAAAAGACCATTTTACAAAATTTCTGATGGTCTACTCTTAGACCCTCATATCCTGGCATCCAATTTATTTGTGCTGGGCTCCCATCTTTGGGGGGAGCATGTGAGGTACCTGTAACTTTCTTTAGAGACCTACTGTTGGGCCACTGGGGGTGCTCAAAACCAGCAGTGCTGGGAACTGATGTTCCCTGGGACAGGCCCAGAGTCAATGGCAGTGTTGGGTGGGAGTTTGAAGGCTCAGCTCCCTTGCCTCAAACAGAAAAAATGAACGAAAAACACTGGTGTCATTTCAGCTCCTGAGAACACCATGGAATCAGGCTGAGGTGAATAACATTGACTAAAATCCCACACTTACTTAGGATGACTGATTCCCTGTTCTGCTTTCACTACCCCTTACTAATTTTTCCTGGAAGCATTTCCTTAATTAATCACACATCTCACTGAATCCTTACCGAAAAGATCAGCTTGTGGACTATCCCACTGTCATGAGCACGCTGTGAAGGCCCACACACGAGTTGTGTCTGTCCACAATGTCACCTTTATTCAATCATAAAGCAAAGTTAAATCACAATGATAAAGCAGGTTCAGGATTCCAAACTCAATGACATCTCACCATGTGATTAAACTCGGCTTCTTACATGGCACACAGAGCAGGACAGAAGACCAACCACACAACGAACAAGCTCACAGAAGGATGTAGGAAGTGAACAAACCAAACCTGAACTCAGTCTGTGGGCACATGGTTGACATAAGGCCTCGGTCTGGTCCGGGTCAGCTCTTGGCACTTACTGCTTCTGATGTTCAAGCAGAGAAGAATCTCGGTTCTGTTCGGAGATCCACCTGGCAGATCCTTCGGCCGTAGTTGCCTTTTTCAAGTGGCCAGAAACAGAGGGGTCATGTCTGAAGAGTCTGACAGTTGGCTGCCAAAATCCTTCCCTTTTTAAAGGGATTGAATCGGTTTTGGGTCTCTGCAGACCTGCGCTGCTTCTGCTCATTATCTGTTCTGGGGTGTCAGCTGACATTGGCCCCTGCAATATCTCCTAGCTGCAGTACCTTAACTGCTTGCATCACTGCTTGATACAGGCTCCTGCCTGACGTGACAGACTCCATTTGCTCTCTACACCCACTCAAGAAAAATACAAAATGAGCAAACAAAAGAAGCGTTATCCATTCAATTACTTATGAATAGGTAAGGGATTGATGATACTAAAGGTGAAAGTAAAATTTTATTCCAGAGGATCAAATGGGAATAAATATACAGATAGGTTTTTTTTTTTTACAAAATCATTTTTGACAGTGATCACATTTGATTTCAGATTCTTCTCAGAGTAAAGAATAATGGACATAGACAAGATTGGTCACATTCTTCTATGAAGTACATGATATAGAATCATATACATTATATAGCATGGCTATATGGACACTTCACACATTGCATCGTTAGCATTAAAAATATATTAAAACAAGAGCGAGACAAATACCATATGATTTCACTTACATGTGGAATCTAAAAAACAAAACAAATAAATAAACAAACAAAAGGTAGAACCACACCTATAAATACAGAGAACATACTGATGGTTGTCGGAGGAGAGGTCAGTAGGTGGATGGGAAAATGGCTAAAGGGGAGTGGGAGACACAGGCTTCCAGTTATTGAATGAATAAGTCATGAGAATAAAAGGTGCAGCATAGGGAATATAGTCAATGGTATTGTAATAGTGTTGCTAGGTGACAGATGGTATTTACACTTGTGGTGAGCACAGCATGACTATAAAGTTATTGAATCACTATGTTGTATACCTGAAACTAATGTAATACCATGTGTCAACTCTACTAAAATATAGATGATAGATAGATAAATAGATAGAGATAGAGATAAACATAAAAGTAACCTATAGTTGATAATACTAATACTCTGTATTTTAATAAAATGATTTCCTGGAAAATATGACACCTCATTCAGAAAACAGTGGTAATATTAATGGATTCTCTATGCTAATCCAAACAGAATGGAACATTAGCAGTAGGATCTTTAAATACTCAATTTAGAGTGACAGTGAAATAAGAACACATTCTGATATGGATTTCAATATCATTCTGGAATTTAAATATCAATCTCATGCATTAATGATTTAGAATGGTTTCACTGGGCATAAATCAAGATGGACATACCTGGTGACAAGAGGGTTAATGATTTGACACAGATGTTAATGAAATTGGTGGAAATGGGCTTGAGTGATTCATGCCAGATACTGTGCTGGTTCTTAGGGTGGCTTATTCTTAGGGTCAAGAAATGCAGAATCAGTTTCCAAAACTGAAAAGCACAGTGCAGAACAGACGCATCACAAGATGAAAAATAATCCGGATGTCTTCTACAGCATTCTGAGGAAGTGAATGTGTTAACTTCTAAAACAGTTAGAAATTATTATTGCCCTTTTTTACAAACTTGAGTCCATTCCTGCAGACCTCTGCAACTCCTTTACATTCCTCCAAGGAATTGTCTAAGAATAGTGGTCTTTTAGAACCATATAAGGCTAAGAGTTGTAGTGATAATTGATCTATTTCTCTGCAAATCAATTATTCTTATGTTAATACTTTTACTATGATGCATCCTTTTTGTATAACTTCACTTCCTAATATATTAATCTTTTGCTGGTTTGTGTTTTGTAGGATTCAAATTAGTTCATCCAACCAAATCACTTAGCTAACAGTCTCCTAAGACTGATGAAAGAATCTGTTGATTTCTGGTGTAAATCAACATACAATAAATGCCATTAATGCACAGCTGGGATGACAGGTTCTAATATCATGATTCTAAAAATTTATAAGGCCTATGTTTTCACAGCATGGATGCTTTCAATCTCCTATGAAACTTGGAAATTATAATTATAATTATATTATGAATTATAATTAATGGATGCTGCCTTTAGAACTCCCATGCCTTAGATTGTTTTTTTTAATGTAAATAATGTAAGAAGAAATTAAAGTATAAAAATTAAAATATATTTCAAATCACATCAGTAATACCAGGTTTCTGAATGAAATTCAAGAGCTATATAAATCAGTAAGTCATTTTACACTGGTATTATGAAATTCTGACTTGTTTTATCTTTATCTATAGAGCTTATCATTTTTAACATATTGTACTAATTTCTATGTAAATCTTAACCAAAAATTGTGTATTGGTAAAAACAAGACAACAGTCTTTAGAAAACCCTGAAGACTCCGTCAAAAAACTACTTGAACTATAAATGAATTCAGTAAAGTTGTGGAATACAAAATTAATATACAGAGATACAGTGCATTTCCATGCACCAGTGAACTATCAGAAAGAGAACTTAAGAAAATTCCATTTATAATTGCATCAAGAAGAATAAAATGTGTAGGAATAAATTTAATTAAGGAGGTGAAAGACCTATGCTCTGAAACCTATAAGACATTGATGAAAGAAATTGAAAATGACCGAATAAATGGAAAGATATACTGTGCTCATGGATTGGAAGAATTAGTATTGTTAAAATGCCCATACTACTGGGGTGCCTGGGTGGCTAAGCATCTGCCTTCGGCTCAGGTCATGATTCCAGGGTCTTGGGATCAAGCCCCGCATTGGGCTCCCTGCTCAGCAGCAAGCCTGCTTCTCCTTCTCCAACTCCCCCTGCTTGTGTTCCCTCTCACTGTGTCTCTCTCTGTCAAATAAATAAATAAAATCTTAAAAAAAAAATGTCCATACTACTCAGCAATCAACACATTCGGTGCAGTCCATTTCAAAGTATCAATGGCATTTTTCATGGAATTGGAACAAATAATCTTAAAATTTATATGGAATCATAGAAGACTCCAAGTAGCCAAAGCAATCTTGAGAAAGAAGAACAAAACTGAAGGCATCATGATTCTGTCAGTAGCACGTCCCATCCCCGCCGCCACAGTCCCCTTCCCCAGCTTGGTTCTTGAGTTCAGCCAAGAAATAATTCAGTCAAACTCTCAAGTAAGCAGTTAAAGCAAAAGTACACTCTCAGGATGGGAGAGTGGGCAGCCACAGAGATGGCAACTGTGCAGGATGGGGGGTGGAGGGTGTTCCAGGGTGGTCTTTTCTTTTTATGCTTGCAAGGGTTATGGATCATAGCTAGGGTGGTCTCTGACTGGGGTTGCCTGCAATCATCTAAGAGTCTCCTCCTACAGGTCAGGAGGGGAAGCTTTTGGCCCTCCAGGGTCCTTATTGGAACTGTCATGGCAGCCATCCCCCACAAGAGATGTCAAAACTACAATGTGAATGTATTATAATGAACCTATAGGTTACTGTAGGTTGGAGGTTATAGGGAAGAGACCATGTATGTTCCCTGAGGTTTTTCCCAACTGTTTGAAACTTGTTTTCCACCCATCTTAACAGTCAGAAAATGATTGTTCCCTGCTCATGCCTGGCTAACTGCCTACTCTATCAATTCCTGATTTTATTTTATTTTTTAAAAAAGATTTTATTTATTCATTAGAGAGAGAGAGTGAGAGTACACAAGCAGGGGGAGTGGCAGAGGGAGAGGGAGAAGCAGGCTGAGCAGAGAACCCAACACAGGGCTCGATCCCAGGACCCCAGGATCATGACCTGAGCTGAAGGCAGATGCTTAACTGACTGAGCCACCCAGGTGCCCCTCAATTCTTGATTTTAAACTACACTACAAAGTTGTAGTAATCAAAACAGTATGGTAGTGGCACAAAAATAGACACATAGATGAATAGAATAGAATAGAATAGAATAGAATAGAATAGAATAGAATAGAAGAGTCCAGAAATAAGCCCACACTTGTACAGTCAATTAATCTTCAGCAAAGGAGGCAAGAACATACAATGGAGAAAAGGCCATATCTTCAATAAATGGTATTGGAAAAACTGCACCGCTTTCTTACACCATACACAAAAGTAAACTCTAAACGGGTTAAAGACTCAGATATAAGACTGGAAAACATAAAATTCCTAAAAGAAAACCTAGGTATTGAGCTCTTGGACATTGGTCTTAACAATATTTTTTTGGATATGTCTTCTCAGGCAGGGACAACAAAAGCAAAAGTAAGCAAATGGGACTACATCAAGATAAAAAGCTGCGCATAAAGGAAACTGTCAACAAAACAAAAAGTCAACCTATTGAATGGGAGAAGTTATTTGCAAATGATATGTCCAATAAAGAGTCAAAATCCAATATATACAAAGAATTTATGCAACTCAACACCAAAATCCACAGATAATCTAATTAAAATGGGCAGAAGACCTGAATAGACATTTCTCCAAAGAAGACATACAAATGGCCAACAGATATATGAGAAGATACTCAATAGCACTAATCATCAGTGAAATACAAATCAAAACCATGATGAGGTACCACCTCACACCTGTCAGAATGGCTATTATCAAAAAGGCAAGAGATAACAAGTGTTGGTCAGGTTGTTGAGAAAAGGGAACTCATGTGCATTCCTTGTTGGTAAGAATGCAAAATAGTGCATCCACTGTGGAAAACAGTATGGAGATTCCTCAAAAAATTAAAACTGTAACTATCACAAGTTCTAGCAATTCCACTTCTGGGTATTTATCCAAAGATAATGAAAACACTAATTTGAAAAGATATATGAATCCCTATGTTCATTGCAGCATTATTTACAATAGCCAAGATATGGAAGCAACCTAAGGGTGCATTTATAGATGAATGTTTGTGTGTGTGTGTATGAATATTACTCAGCCATAAAAAAGAATATCTTGCCATTCACAACAACATGGATAGACCTAGAGGGTATTATGGTAAGTGAAATAAATTAGAGAATGACATACTGTATGATTTTACTTATATGTGGAATCTGAAAAAAAAGCCATCAAACAAAACAGAAACAGACTCATAGATACAGAGAACAATTTGGTGGTTGCCAAAGAGAACAGTGGGAGGACAGCAAAATAGGGGAAGGGAATTAGAAGGTACAAACAGCAACAACAAAAAGACAACAAGTCCAAAATGGAGTTGCTTAGGCTAAACTCTACATCATCAGAGACTTAATTATAATTTTGGCTTTCTTGGAAATAGAATGTTAAACCTCTCAATCAGAAACCATTTGATCTGCACTAGTTAGGTAATCTGCCTGTTAGACTCCTGCCATCCCCTAAAGTAAAGTAACCTTGCAATAACCAACCTACTTTTTTGCCTAGTGTAAATCTCTTGTTCCTGCTCCCTTCTGTGTATAAAAATCTTTCATTTTGTACAGCTCCTCAGAGCTCCTTTCCATCTGCTAGATTAGATGCTGCCTGATGCATGAATCATTGAATAAAGCCAATCAGATCTTTAAAATTTACTCAATTGAATTTTGCTTTTTAACAGTATAGAGATACTAATATTGTCTTTCAATGACTGTATTAATTAATAAGTAATCTGTGGATAAAACATTGAGACCGTGTGAACATCCCTTTCCTCATCAACCTTTCACCAAATGGTGGTAAACATTGTTTGCCCTTTACATCCGTTACTGTCTCAATTCTATATTCCAGTTTTCCCCACTCATGGATTGTAGAGAAGTCACTCTCTACTATAAAAGGGAAAGCAAACAAAAATATATAAGTGAAAAAAATAAGGAAATTCAATCAAGAACTTTTAATTACACCATAGAGTAAAACCAACAAAATACAAGTGATAGTTTTATTTTTTTATATTTAATTTAATTTTATTATGTTATGTTAGTCACCATACTGTACATCATTAGCTTTTGATGTAGTGTCCTATGATTCATTATTTTCATATAACACCCAGTGCTCCATGCAGTAGGTGCCCTCCTTAATACCCATCACTGCGTTAACCTATCCCCCAACACCCCTCTCCTCTAAAACCCTCAGTTTGTTTCTCAGAGTCCATAGTCTCTCATGGTTCATCTCTCCCTCCGATTTCCCCCCCTTCATTTTTCCCTTCCTTCTCCTAATGTCCTCCATGCTATTCCTTATATTCCACAAATAAGTGAAACCATATGATAATTGACTTTCTCTGCTTGACTTACTTCACTTAGCATAATCTCCTCCACCCCATCCATGTTGATGTAAAAGTTGGATATTCATCCTTTCTGATGGCTGAGTAATATTCTATTGTATATAAGGACAACATCTTCTTTATCCATTCATCTGTTGAAGGGCATCTTGTCTCTTTCCATAGTTTGGCTATTGCGAACATTGATGCTATGAATACTGGGGTGCATATGGTCCTTCTTTTCACCACATCTGTGTTTTGGGGGTAAATACCCAGGAGTACAATTGCTGGGTCATAGGGTAGCTCTATATTTAATTTTCTGAGTCACCTCCACACTGATTTCCAAAGTGGCTGTACCAACTTGCACTCCCACCAACAGTGTAAGAAGATTCCCCTTTCTCCACAACCTCTCCTACATTTGTTGTTTCTTGCCTTGTCAATTTTTGCCATTCTAACTCGTGTAAGGTGGTATCTCAATATGGTTTTTATTTGAATTTCCCTGATGGCTAATGATGATGAATATTTTTTCATGTGTCTGTTAGCTGTTTGTAGGTCTTCTTTGGAGAAGTGTCTGTTCATGTCTTCTGCCCATTTTTTGACTTGATTATTTGTTTTTTGGGTGTGGAGTTTGAGAAGTTCTTTATAGATCTTGGATACCAGCCCTTTATCTGTAGTGTCATTTGCAAATATCTTCTCCCATTCTGTGGGTTGCCTCTTTGTTTTGTTGACTGTTTCCGTTGCTGTGCAGAAGCTTTTTATCTTGGTGAAGTCCCAAAAGTTCATTTTTGCTTTTGTTTCACTTGCACAAGTGATAGTTTTAAGAACTACAATTTTCAAACTGAGTGACATGATGACCGTTGAAGAGTAGCAGAGTAAGCTACCCCAAAATATGCCTCTTTGGCCTAAGGGTTATTTTGAACTGATTATTTTTGAGAAAAAGCAGACACAGTAGAATCTCTAAAAACAGAATAAAATTTACTGTTTTGTAAGAGACCTTTACACTTTAAAGGAAATCTCCATTCGTAAAGGTGTCTCCCTCTCTGTACCAGGAAGAAAAGGATGACTCTGTATCTCCAGCAACTCATTATTTGAAAAGGAACAGCCTTAAATCTGCATTTTAAATCTTACCCTTTTTTGCTGTGCTTTGCCTAAAAACCTCCCATAACTGGTCTCCCAAACATTTGTCTTTTGTCTTTAGCTGGAGGTGGTATTTAAGGTGGTGGCTCAGGCCATTTTGGGAGTTACTCATTTTACCTATGTACTCCTATAGTATACTAGCGGTATACATGCTATTTAACTTCTATTTGTGTTAATCTGTCTTTTTTTTTTTTTTAAGATTTTTATTTATTTGAGAGAGAGAATGAGAGACAGAGAGCACGAGAGGGAAGAGGGTCAGAGGGAGAAGCAGACCCCCCGCTGAGCGGGGAGCCCGATGTGGGACTCGATCCCGGGACTCCAGGATCATGACCTGAGCCGAAGGCAGTCGCTTAACCAACTGAGCCACCCAGGCGCCCTTAATCTGTCTTTTATTCCAGGGGATCTCAGCCAAAAACAATGAAAGGTAGAAGGAAAATTATATTTCCTCCTATATACCATATCTAAAACATTACAGAAAGCATCTAAAGTCTCCTTATTCTTCACTTCATTCATTACCAGAGGAATGTGAACACTCAAATCTCAAATGTCTAGGCCTTTTGGGGGACCTGGGTGGCTCAGTTGGTTAAACATCTGACTCTTGGTTTCGGCTCAGGTCATGATCTCAGGCTCTTCAGGTTTAGCCCTGCATCAGGCTCTGTGCTCAGCGTGGAGCTGCTTTAGATCCTCTGTCTCCCTCTCCCTCTGCCCCTCTCCCCCATTCTCTAAATATAAATAAATAAATAAATAAATAAATAAATAAAATCTTTAAAAAAATGTCTAGGCCTTTCTCCATCATTAGTGAAAATAAAAGACTTTTATCCTTGTCTTCACAAATTATTTTAGGGATGGAATTTTGAACACTGAGATTAAATTTCTTCGATAAATGGCATTTCCAATGCCCTGTGAAATACTGTGATGTCATGTTAACAATATGTCTAGTACCATAAAATTATTTTGTTATGTATAACTTTCTGATTGTAACTAAGTTTATATGCCAACATACATTATTGGAAAACAGACCTTGTGTTCAAAAAGCAGTTCCATTGAAAATGCTGTTGAAAATGGCTCTAATTCATAGAAACTGACATAGTGAGGGAGAGGGGCAGGGTGTCATGGTGTGGTTTCTAGGAGCAAGTCCCTCTGGTCTTAACGACTGAGCCACCCAGGCGCCCCCCCCTTTTTTTTTTAAGATTTTATTTATAGTCCCTCTGGTCTTAATACAATTACCTATGTAAACCTTTCTCTTCAACTCAGCTAGACCAAAAGTTACACGTTGGCAGAACTGGCTGTGACTATGAAGGGTTAAAGAAAGAGTTTACTGCTAACACTGCTTTAGATTAATGATCTACAGCTCTATTTGTAGAGCTGAATAAATTGAAAAATAGGAGAAAAAAGAAGAAAAGATGGTGGGTCAGCCCTTTGAAATTACTACTCATTGTGAAACAGTACTACCAGCATAACTATCTAAAACAAGTGCTTTTTACTCCCCATCTAGTTTTAAGACTTACAATCAATGGAATGATTTTGAATGACTTGTACTTGCTTCAGAGAAAGCTATTACAGAAAACAAACTTCATTCAGCAAGCTTTCTAAAGCAGCTTGTACTATTTATACCTATCTATATTTCTGAATTTAATAACTGGTAACAAGATTATTTGTATCTAACCTTATTGATACAAAAGGATTTAATTATTTTGTTTATTTAAATATCTAAAGTTTACTATAGCTAGTGTATTTTTGTTGATTAGGTCAATCTATGGGACAAGCAAATTTTAATACTGGTGCTGTACTTTATATATTTATGGCAATACAGTTTGTCAGGAAGCAAGAATTCCTGTCCCCTTCAAAGGGGACTATCTGGACTAAGAATCAAATTGACATGAGGCAGATTAATAGGAGAAAATCAAATTTAATAGCATATTTATGTACAAGGATTCCCCACAAACATGGCAATTCCAAAGACAGACAAAATGAGGTATATATGTCATCCTGAACTAAGAAAAAGAGGGTAGGGGTCTGGGACTTCAGAGGAAAGGAATGCACTTCACAGAGCAATAAGAAGAGCAGATGTTTGGTAATTAGATGTTTGCCCTGCCATACAGATGGGTCACTCAGATAAAATATATCTTTGCTAATAAAGCTTATTCTAGGAAATTTTAGATTCTTACAATTTAGATTCTTCTATGTAGTTAAAGGAGGGGCAAAATTTGTCTTGTGCTTGTAGGGTCTTGATTGCCTTCAGCTCAGAATGATCTTCAGGCCAAAGTGTCCCATCTTGGGGCAGCCTGCCCTTGACCCCTACAAGCTCATCCATTATGTTGCTACACATGTGAATGTCTCTATCACATGTGAGGACATCAAAAGTTTGTTTTTTCAATCATTGATAAACTTTTAGAGCCTCAAGTTATTTATTTATTTCTAATTAATCAAAGATCCAAGGTTTCCTATCATCATATAACTGTTACTCATTGTGTTTCAATATCCTTGAGAAAGGGGAACAGGAGTAGAGTTACAATTACTCTTCTGGGCATTTCAGTAACCCAGACTATGTGTTATCTCAAGCCCAGAATGTCACTGTATTCATGAAAGTGAATATTTCTAGATTAAATGTTATTGAATTAATTTTGTGCCCTAAAATGGTTTTAAGTTTGATCTAAGTATGCCTAAGTCCCTGCAAGTGAGTATCTTCCAATGATTTTATCATAACAGGATAAGATCTTAGGACATGTGTTTAGACCAAGTGAAAGTTCCATAAATATTCATCATGTATAGAAATATATGTCCACTTGTCAAAACCATAAATTTGTATAAATTGTTTTCACATAAATCAATTCACTTTTTGGATACCCAATAATCTGATAAGATAAGCAGAGAATTTGATTTCTATAAAACAATTGAGGAATTATAAAGTCTCCATTAGGGCCTACTGTCACAATTTTAAATCATTACCTTTGAGGGATGCCTGGGTGGCTCAGTTGGTTAAAAGTCTGACTCTTGATTTCAGTTCAGGTCATGATCTCACGGTCGTGGGATCGAGCCCCTTGTCGGGCTCTGTGTTCAGCGTGGAGTCTGCTTGAGATTCTCTCTTTCCCTCCCCCTCCATCCCTCCCCCTCTTGTGCTATAAATAAATATATATATATATAAATAAATAAAATATTAAAAAAATAAATCATTACCTTTAATATCTATCAATATATATTTTCAGGAGAGTATACCTATAGAAAAAATCTGTAATCTATTGTTAAACACAGTTTAGGGGTGCCTGGGTGGCTCAGTCGTTAAGCGTCTGCCCTCGGCTCAGGTCATGATCCCAGGGTCCTGGGATCAAGCCCTGCATTGGGCTCCCTGCTCTGCGGGAAGCCTGCTTCTCCCTCTCCCACTCCCCCTGCTTGTGTTCCTTCTTTCGCTGTGTCTCTGTCAAATAAATAAAGAAAATCTTAAAAAAAAAAATAAACACAGTTTAAAATACTGTTTCTAGGAATGAATTGTGGCAAAATTGAAAAATAACCATTCCCCAAACATACTTAAGTTTGGTCAAAATCCCATATATATATGTATGTGTATGTATATGTATATACACTTTAAATTTATAAACTTTTTGGTTTAATGAATATATATATAAATAACTATGACGACAAAAATATACAAGAACAAAACATAAATATTCAGAAACATATGCAGATTACAAAATAATAAATTACAAAATATTAAATAGCACCACTAACAACCAAAGAGTAAAACTTTTATAAACAGCCAATTACTCTGGTAATGCAATTAGCCTTATAATACCTAATAAAGCTGAGTTGAAAAATTATTTGTAAACCATAGGAACCATTAATTGTTCTGCTGTTTACATCTTTAATGGTTAATTCCAAAGAATTCTGAGCAGAGGCAATAGCCATTACATATATTATGTGAATCAACATTCGCAACCCGCTGATAACCAAAAACTAAAACTCCCACAGTGATGGCATGAACTCATATAAACACAGCAAGTTCATTTTCATTAAACCATTCTTTAAAAAATATGTAATGTACTTATTTTAGAAGATAGCTATGAACTAGCTAAAACACAGACTAGATAATTTTTATAGGTTATTTTCATTTCATCTGTTTGAAGATTTCAGGTTCTTTTTAATTAGCATAAAGAAAGAAGGGATAGATATGTTTTGAAATACCTGGAATCAATCTATTGTAATTCAGAGATTTTTATAAACAGTAACACAGACTAAGGTCAAAGCTGGTCATGCAAGTTATTAAAGGAGGCCATTGGTACTGTGTAAAGATGGAATTACCTCTGATGGAATCCTTTGTTAAAATGTATTTCCTTAATCATCTGGTCAAATCACCATGAAATTTGTGTTCTCATTGGTTAGAGCAATGCTAAAGAAAAAAATTTGTTGGACTAAAAATTATTAGTTTGAAGGTTAAATATTGATGCCTAAGCAAGGGAACAACTAAGCCATGATGAAATGACCACAGAGGTTTGGAAAGCCAGAACGTGGTCTGGCCTTACTTTCACACACAATATGGTTGCTGAGGGTGGGGTCAGCTGGGGACCCCTGATAATAGAGGAATGAGTCAGAAAGCAAGGGAAAAAGTAAATTAACCAGGAACTATGATGTACCAAGTACAGCATAAGACAGCCTTAGCTTATTTAATTCTTCAAAATCACATGCTGTCTTTCAGAATATTCCCATTGTATGTAAGTCCAATTGTAGGAAAATAGACAAACTTTATTTGTTTTACATTGTTTTGCACATTTTAAATAAGATGTCAATGAAATTTCCAATATTTCTGCTCAATATCAATCACAGGCTTGTAAGGGTAAAATTACTCACAGGTTTCCATAATTTATAAGTATGGAGCCCTAGCTCTAGGCTGAGGAAGGACACAGGAGGGACAGCAGAAACATAAGCAGTTGAGGCTCTGTATGTCCTTATGTACAACAAACAGAAAAATAATTTGCCAAATACATATTTTTAAACATGATCTTACAAATGTCAGTGCCTGCTCTAATAGTTAATAAAGTGAAAATTTTGAAGTATTGATGAATTTAAAGTAACATTTGGTCACATATTTTCTCAAACAACAGAGAGTAAAACAAAGGTACTCTTAATGTAGGAGGTCTAGTAACTGGTTTGGGGTTAAAAACTCTTGCAGATCTTGAAAAACATGGAACCACTGCTCTTTAGCTTAAATATAACCTAAAATAGAGCACAGTAGGATTCCACTAGTTTGTGGAAGACCAAGATAAAGACCATTTAGAATAGAATAAAGACAGGTATCATTGCAGGCATTAAAGTAGAATTCTGAACTACTTTTTGCATTTTAGTAGGGTAGAAAGGAATTCAACTTCCTTTCATTGATACTTATATCTGTAGACATATCTAGTAGTGGGAAAACAGTATGTCTAGCATGTCTAGCAAAGCACTGGAAAAGATCAGATTCCAATATCTATAAACACCCATGTGCTGGCTCCAAAATGCAGTTGGAGACTGATTGTCATGGTTACAGTTAAGATCATGGAGCTAACATTTGCTGCAGAAATTAAATATTAGAAGATAAATCCCTTAAAATATAATAAACCCTGAGGTAAACCATTACCATTGTAGTTCTATATCTCCTTACAGTATCCATTGGTTTATTTGCTATCATTCTGGTTTATTTATTTGCAGATCTTGCTACTACTGCCCTTTCCCCTTTTATAGTCAACTGCACATAAGTATCTTATCTCTTCCATCTGGTTGGAAGCTCCTTAAAGTCAAAGAAAGACCAGTACACAACACATAAAAGATATTTAAAATTTTTGGATACATATGTGGATCAAAGACAGATGGATGGATGGATGGATGGATGGATGGATAGAAAGAGTCTGACACCATCATCCAAGATAAATTTGAACTACCAGTAAAGCTTACTTTGTAACTATCAGTAGTGACCCCCAAAGTATAATATTCAATCCCTAATTGTCACAAATTGAGTTTGTTACAAGCAGATATTCTGAGGTATAAGAGATTTATTAGGGATCAATTTCTGTGGAAGGAATGGAGAGGAAGCTCCATACTATTAAAATTTAATAGTATGCATATGGAGAATTTCCACAGACATGGAAATTCCAAAGACAGCGAGACAACATGATGTTTATATGAGCTAAGGAGAGGGGTAGGGGTAGGGGTTTGGGACTCAGTAAAATAGTCTCCTGTTTAGCTCTTATTTATAAGTCAACCCCACTGTTTATGTCACATATTACTCAGCTATTACAGCAAGTATTATTTTGATACCTAATGACTGACATGATCCAGTATGGTATTTAAAGTTATGGTTTTATTAAATGGGAAAAAAACACTTCTATTTTGAAGAGAAGGGCATGAATAAGTCCTCCAAGTTTCTTTAAAATGACATTCATCTTTAAGTAAAATTTAAGCACTAATTAAGCAATGAATTTTAAGTAGTCTGCTAAAATTCTAAAACACTTTTATTAAAGTATTTTATATAGTGATTTTGTTGGGGAGCAAGAATTCCTCTCCCCTCAAATGTCCTTCCAGCTGGACTAAGAATCAAATTGACTGTCTCATGACAGATTAACAGGAGAAAATCAAATTTAATAGCATATGTTTGTATAGGGAATCCACACAGACATGGAAATTCTGAAGACAGTCAGGCAAAATGAGGTATATATGTCATCCTGAACTAAGGAGAAGGGGGTAGGGGTCTGGGACTTCAGAGGAAAGGAATGCAATTCACAGGGCAATAAGAAGAGCTGATGTTTGGTAATTAGATGTTTGCCCTGCCATACAGATGGGTCACTCAGATAAAATTTATCTCTGCTAATAAAGGTTATTCTGGGAAAGACCCCAATTTAGATTCTTCTATGTAGTTAAGGGAGGGGCAAAAGTTTGTCTTGTGCTTGTAGGGTCTTGATTGTCTTCAGCTCAGAATGACCTTCAGGCCAAAGTGGCTCATCTTGGGGCAGCCTGCCCTTGGCCCCTACAGTTTCTATTCGATTGGAATATTGAAAATGTTCAGGCTGTAGGTAAAGGTAAAACAAAATTAAATACTGTTTTAAAATAAAATTAAAGATATTAAGATAGTTCAATATAGTTAATAAAAGTAATTGAAAGAAGAATGGAAAAATATTTAGTTTTATTTGAATAGAAATTTATAAATAGAACAAAATATTTCCTTTAGTTATAGCATATTCTACCTTTATTTTTAACTTGAGGGAAGTAAATGAATTTTTATTTCTTTTTACACCCTTAATAAGCATAAAAGTGTAGGGATGAGCGGAAAAATATTTTTCCCTCTACTCTTATGTCCTTGGCTGATACCCACTTTAATAAAAGACAGCTTAACAGGGGAAAAAAAATAGAAGTTTAATAATATGTGTACCTCCTGTATACATGGGAAAGACCAAGGAAAACTGAATAATTCCCCCAAATGGCCCAAACCACCACCTTAAATATTTCCAGCCAAAGACAGAAGAAGATGCTGAATGAAGTGGGGGTTGGGATCCAGTTATGGAGGGTTACCAGGAAAAGCAGACAAACCAGGGTAAGATTTGTTAGCAGATCCAAGTTGGTGCCTACTTCACTGATAAAATTCTGTGATTTAGAGTCTTCTCTTCCTGGTACAAAGAGGGAAACACCCTTACGATCTGAGATTTCCTTCATAAATGTAAATACCCCTTATGAAAAGCTAACTTTTCCTTGGTTTTCAGAACTTCTACTGTGTCTTCTTGTTTCTCAAAATAATCAGCTCAAAATGATCCTTATGCCAAAGAAGGATATTTGGGGATGGCATATTCTACTACCCTTCAAATTTAAAAGACCAATAATGGAAATCTGATTGGCTCAAAGAGCATATGAAAGGGGTGGCAATCCATATTTCTCTTCATAAGTAAGCCTAACTATGAAGAATAACAAGTTTTTATACCACTCCTTTAAGTAGAGAAAACAGTCTGAAAATGGCAGTTAATATGCTTATTCTGGTATGGGCTATAAACTATTAAAGGACTAAGGCAAATGCTTTAAATCAAAGACCCATACCAGTATATATGTTCTCAAAAAGAGAAAAAAAAAATCCTCCTTGATGTTTTTCCCAGCTCCTTCCTATTGCTCCTTTTCTCTGGTTTGCTTAAAGAAGCTAATTGTCGGGGCGCCTGGGTGGCTCAGTCATTAAGCGTCTGCCTTCGGCTCAGGTCATGATCCCAGGGTCCTGGGATCGAGCCCGGCATCGGGCTCCCTGCTCGGCGGCAAGCCTGCTTCTCCCTCTCCCACTCCCCCTGCTTGTGTTCCCTCTCGCTGTGTCTCTCTCTGTCAAATAAATAAATAAATAAATAAATCTTAAAAAAAAAAAGAAGCTAATTGTCAGTGTTTTCACAGTCTGAAATTCATTACAAGGAAAATTCTGTATCTTTATGTAGCAGGGGTTTTCAGCTTGCGAATTTTCTAAGCCATATGCACCATAGTTGTTTGGCTTGCCAAACATTGGGGCTATTTACATGAGAACTAAGAAGTTCTGAGAGAAGCTTTCCAAGGAGAGTGAGAGTCTAGCCACAGAAATGCAATTCAAGGACAATAGTTCAGAGTCAGAAGGAGTGAACGTTTGAATAGAACTCAGTGTGCATCACATATACTATCCCAGGCCCAGCATTCTAATCCCTGTGGGAATCCAATAAAGGGACAAGAAAGGGGGAGTGAAAAGTAAAGCTCACCTCACTTAAACTCCTGAAAGCCCCAACAGTATAAGCAGCCCTGCTGAGTGGCTAGTATAAAGGTCAAGCCAAACTGGAGATAAATTATATCTTCCCTCATTTAGGGTAATTTTAATGGCAAGGGTTAAACCTATATGGCAAAGGAAATTTATAGGTGTGGTACCACCCTAGAGAACAGGGAGCTAATGCTCAGAAGTCTCAAATTCCCCAATGGCTTGGAAGTGAGGGTTTTGTTTGTTTGTTTGTTTTAAGATTTATTTATTTGAGAGAGAAAGAGAGAGCGTGCATGAGTGGGGGAGGGGGCAGAGGGAGAGAATCTTTAAGCAGATGATATGAATGGATGGTGGCTTCATCATGGGTGGGACAGGGGGTTCACATCACAGCCAGATTACAAGAAGAAAAAATGGCAGAACAGAAGTGTAATTAGTCATCAGTACATGCCAGAAGAAAATGACAGATACTATGAGGAAAGCTCAAAGAACAAGGATAAGACCCCACCAAGTGTAAATGGAAGGAATTTTAAGTCAAGTAGAAACCCACAGTCTTGGATTATAAGACAAAGTGAGAAAGTAAACAAGCTCTTTTCTGTGTTATTTATGATGCTACTTTTACCACCCTTACTTCTTGTGACAGGGAGGTGAAAAAGCAAAGTTATAATATTAGTGGAATCATGATTGGAATATAAGTGGGATATCATATAAAGGGGCTGGGGATAGATAGGATTTAAGGGAACTAGAAAACCAGATTTTAATTTTAAAAAACAAAATGGTACTGTTGAAGGTTATTAAGTAGAGGTCTAGTCTAAGAGCTTTGATTCTGTTTCCCAAAACAAACAACTGGAGCAATTTTGATTCATCTGAAGTGTACAGAGGCCCATAAATATTTCTGGTTTCTGTAATTTTTGATTGTTTTTTCCTGTACTTTTTAAAGAAAGATTTTATTTGTCAGAGAGAGAGAGAGCACAAGCAGGAGGAGCAGTAAGCAGAGGGAGAAACAGACTCCCCACCAACCAAGGAACCCAATTCAGGACTCGATCCCAGGACCCTGGGATCATGATCTGAGCTGAAGGCAGTTGCTTAACCTACTGAGCCACCCAGGCATCCCTTTGTCTGTACTTTTTAAAAGTATCTCAGAAGGAAATGATTACACAGCACCTGGGTGGCTCAGTCAGTTGAGCATCCGACTCTTGGTTGCCTCCTGGGTCATGATGTCAGGGTCATGGGATCAACCCTGCATTGGGCTCTGCACTGAGCATGGAGCCTACTTGGGATTCTCTCTCTCCCTCTGCCCCTCACCCACCCCCGCTTGTGGGTGCACTCTGTCTCTCTAAAAAAAAAAAAAAGAAGAAGAAGAAGAAAATGATTGATGCAATTTTTAATGTGAAAATGATGAAACCATTTTTCAAAATCCTAAAGTGAGTATAAGTATGTGCTAAAAATAAAATTAATGTCCAGATTGTTAATCTATGGCAATACTGCTGAGATTGGTGAGAAAGGGGGTCACACGGGTCACCCCATCCTGACTCTAGGATGTATTCTTGCCTTGCTACCACTATGGTAACCAGTATGGGAGCCAAGGACAGGCTACCCCTAGATGGGCCACTTTGCCATGAAGATTATTTTGAGTTAAAAGCAATCAAAACCCAGCAGATTCAGGAAAAACTCTTTACCTCTTCCCCTGAACTATGTAAATTTACATTGGAAAGGAGAGCCTGTACCAAGAAGAGGTATTAACAGAGATTCCTCTTTACCTAAGAAACTTATCTGCATAACAGGGAAACCTTTGTTTTCTAAGCATCTCCTCTCACCTTCCTGCTAAAGATCTTCCTCCACTTTGTATCCCCAGACTCCTACCCCTCTCCTTAGCTAAGGATATCAGGTAAGCCCCATGTTGTCTCACTAGCTTTGGAATTTCCATGTCTGTGTAGATTTCCCATACATATGAAACTGAATTTTATTTTCTCCTGTCAATCTGTCTCATGTCAATTTGATTATTAGCACAGCTAGAAGGATCTTTTTTTTAAAATATTTTTTAAAGATTTTATTTATTTATTTTGAGAGAGAGAGAAAGCACAAGCAGAGAGAGGGGCAGAGGAGAAGCAGGCTCCCCACTGAACAGGGAGCCCAATGTGGGGCTCGATCCCAGGAATCTGTGACCCTGACTTGAGCCAGAGGCAGATGCTTAACTGACTGAGCCACCCAGGCACCCCCAGCTAGAAGGATCTTAAAAAGCAGAGATTTCTTCCTCCCCAACACCAACATAGTTTATTATAACAGCTTGCACCAGTGCCCCTGCCACCCTGTTCTCCTCCATCCTATTTCTCCAGCATTTTACAGCAAGACTAATTTCCTGAAAACATACCATAAATCTTTTAGTCTTTTGCTCAAGAATTTGAAATGACGCCCTAGTGCTTACTAATCAATTATGGCAATTAAATGGCTCAATAATTCCTAATTAAATTTATTTCCCATTTCCCAAACCCTAATATTTACTACCACAAGTCCATTGCCAAGTTGTTTCTACCTATTCCACTTTTAGGACTGCTTAAAAACTTGCCTGACTTATTTTCTCCACCTTCCACATCCTGTGCAAACCCCAAACTTTTTGGTAGATCATCTCTGAAAAACTGAACTCTTTCTTCCCTATACTCCCTCTGTTATTATGAGAAAATGCCACACAAAATAGCAACTAAGAATGTTGGGTATTTCAAGTTATTCAGTTATGCACCAATTTATTTAAAAACAATTAGAGGAAAAGGGACAAGGACTGTATCTTATACATTTGTGGCAATCTATAGGAAATCCAATACAGTACAAACTATTACACTGAAGGGGAATAGAATATGTTACCCAAAATATGCCTCATTGGCATAAGGATTATCATGATCTGATTATTTTTATGAAACAGATGACACAGGGGTAGCTCTGAAAACTGAGAAGTTACCCTTTTGAAGGCTACATTTACATTTATAAGGTAAATCTCCATTTGTAAGGGTGTCTCCCTCTGTGTACCAGGAAGAAAAGGATGAATAAATCTTTAGAAACTCTTAATCAATAGAGAAAGCATGGACTTAAATCTGCAAATCAGCCACATCCTTGCTTTCCTGGTAACCTCCCTTAACTGGTCTTCCCCCACCCCCTGTCCTGAACCTCACTTCCCCCCAACATCTTGCTTTGTCTTTAGCTGGAAATGGTTTTTAAGGTGTTAGCTTTGGTTCCATGGGGAGTTATCTGTTTCTGTAGGTCTCTCCCATGTATATAGGAGGTGTACATGTTATTAAACTTCTGTTTTTTTTCTCCTGTTAATCTGTATTTTATTACAGGAGGTTACAGCCAAAAACATAGAAGGATAGAGGGGAAATTTTTTTTTTCTTACACACAGGAAATAGTTATTTTCTCAGCTGAAATCTTAGCTGAATCTTAGCTTCTTCCCTTTTAGTCATGTTAGATCTCCAAGTTATAGTTTCCTCATGTTTAAAAATGGGCAGGGATGCCTGGGTGGCTCAGTTGGTTAAGCGGCTGCCTTTGGCTCAGGTCATGATCCCAGGGTCCTGGGATCGAGTTCCGCATTGGGCTCCTTGTTCAGTGGGGAGCCTGCTTCTCCCTCTACCTGCCTCTCTCCCTGCTTGTGCTCTCTCTCTCTCTCTCTGACAAATAAATAAAATCTTCCAAAAAAAATGGGCAGAACTATTCTCATCTGAGGATATATTTTGACACTGTATGCCTGAAAAATAGTGAGCAATCAATAAACGTGCTATTATTAGCTTATGAAGATACAACCAAAAGCATTTAAAAAAAACAAAACTTTGGTTCAGTAGTAGGTAAGAAGATTTTTACCACATCCCATCAACAGCATGCAATACATGTAAACTGAGTTGCTGGAAGATACTATGGGGACAGAATTTGACAGGCTTAAGAAGAATGGACATGGTCTTATGGATATAATCTGATAAGAATCAACCCACTCCATTGAAAAATTTTTATTCTCCTGGGGGGAGGAGCAAGATGACAGAGGAGTAGGAGACCTAAATTTCATCTGGTCCCAAGAATTCAGCTAGATAGTTATCAAACCATTCAGAAAACCTACAAACTCAATGGGAGATTGAAGAAAAGAACAGGAGCAATTCTATGAACAGAAAAGTGACCACTTTCTGGAAGGTAGGATGTGCAGAAAAGTGAATCCGAGGTGATATTTGGGAAGATAGAGGGGGGGAGGGGGGAGGGATCCTCCATCAGCCAGCTATCTGCAAGTGATAGAGCAGTGGAGCACAAAATCAGAACTTTTAGAAGGGACATCACTCCAGTGGCTAAGCAGGGGGTGGAACGCTCACTGGGACAGTGTGGTCTCAGGACCCTCAGGGTCACAGAAAGACCGTGGGTGCCTGAGTATGGCAGAGCTCCCAGGTATTGGAGTGGGGAAGCCGGCTGCAAAGACGGAGATGAGGAGTGGTCTCTCATCTCGGGGTTGCCATAAACCATGGTCCGTGGCACAGTCAGGCTACTACTCTTCCAGCAGGGACCCCACAAGCAGCAGATCCAGGGAGACTCCCCTTACTCTCCCAGGAGGAACGGCACAAGAGTGCACAGCAGGAATCTGCTGGGTTTGGAGACTCCAAACAGGGTCTTGTGTGAGAGATAGAAATGCTTGTCACAGGCCGGGTGAGCATGGAGTGCAGCCGTAGACCAGGGAGACGGGAGTGATTGACTGCTTTTCTCAGAGGCGCACTGAGGAGTGGGGCCCTGAGTTCTCGGCTCCTCCGGGACCAGAGATTGGGAGGTTGCCATTTCCATTCTCGTCCTCCAAAGCTGTACAGAAAGCTCTCAGGGAACAAAAGCTACCGAGAACAAACCCGAGCAGATTACCTAGCCTGGCCCCTGACAAGGGCAGGGCAATTCTGCCTCCGGTGAAGACATTTGAGAATCACTGCAACAGGCCCCTCCCCCAGAAGTTCAGCAAGAACAGCCAGCCAAGGGGCGCCTGGGTGGCTCAGTCGTTAAGCGTCTGCCTTCAGCTCAGGTCATGATCCCAGGGTCCTGGGATCGAGCCCCGCATCGGGCTCTCCCCTCTGCGGGAAGCCTGCTTCTCCCTCTCCCACTCCCCCTGCTTGTGTTCCCTCTCTCGCTGTGTCTCTCTCTGTCAAA
>NC_058419.1:95153046-95243018 GCF_002201575.2 Neomonachus schauinslandi | reverse complement strand
CCTCTGCCCCTCCCCACTGCTCATTCTCTCAAATAAATAAAAAAACAAATTCAGGCAAGAGCATATGACAAGGTGAGAAAATATGGAGTTTTTGTATTTTCAGAAAAAAAATCAGGCAAACAATATCTGAGAGCCCAGATGCTAATTGCCAGCTTGTTGAGCAAAGTAATCATGAATATTGAGAAGAGCCATTTGGGGGGAAAATTGATGGGTTCTGGAAGATATGGAACCTTTCAAGGGAGGCAATTGTTTCAGGCTGTGGTCTGCGAATTAATTTTCAGAAATGCAACCAGTGCTTAAACAGCTGTCCGTATCTCCTCTCTTTATGAGAAAGAAGCAAATGCAGAAACAATAAGCTCAAAGAAGAGACTCTTTCAAGAAATCAAGTTCTAGAACCACTTTTGGAGAGAATACCTATGTAGTCCTAAGTTGAGACCACTACTTTTGGGCCTCAGGATTTGGGTTTTTTTATTATTATCAAATATTTATTTCTCCATAGTATTCATAAGTAAAAAGGAATTGTTTTTAATTAATTGTATAGAACAGTGGTGGAAATATGGATGATTGTTAGTTTGCTTTTTGCATTTTTTAAAATTTCTGAAACAATGTAAACATAAAGGTGATATATGAAATACATCTGTGGTCTTTGCATATCATGTAGGTAGCCATAATTTTTAAGGATCTATAAGATTTAATGAAGATAGAGAATTGTTTTTGAGTTTCATTTGTGTTGTTGATGTTGTTCTCCTATTTACTTATGACAGTGATGCTGGGAATAGCCCTGAAACTGATAATGCGGAGGGTTGTTGCCATTCCCCAAATGCCTTAAGAACCTGTGAGTACCTCAAATAAAAACTTTCATTTGTCTTCATGTCTGACTTTTAAAATGTGCATAGCATACCAGTAAATGAAATACTCAACAAAGGATGGTTATGATAGTAGACAGAATGCCAAGCCCTGGGGATTGCTGGCGGAGTGGGAGGCCCATGGGCTGGTCCTCAGCCTCTCCTATTCATGACCCTTTGGAGGAGTCTACATCTTTCTCTTTACTTCGAGTCCCAATTGCCTTACCCATACAATGAATGTATATAAATAAATGACTTTCATGTTTCTTTTGGCTTATTCTAAACTGTTTAAACCTATTTAGGTGACAGGTATCACCATGTTTAAAATTACACGGAGAACGCAGGTTTACTTTGTTTTATGAAATAACTGTAGATTTAGAAAATACGAATAGAATGTGGATAGGAAAATAGATACAGGAATGTTCTGATTATCTCTAGCTACAGAACAAACCACCCCAAATGTAGTGGCATTAAACAATAAAAATGTATTAACATGATCTCCCACACTGCTGGAGTGGACTGGCCTCAGCTAGATGCTTTTTGCTCAGCGTCCTCATGCAGTTGCAGTCAGATGGAGGCTGGGGCTGGAGTCATCCCAAAGGCTTCCTGACTCACGTGTCTGATGGATAATACCTTTTGGCTAGGACTTCAGGTGGGGCTGTTGGCCTAGACACTTACATGTGGCTTTTCATGTGGCCTAGGCTTCTTCACAGGATGACAACTCGGTTCTAAAAGCAAGTGAGCCAAGAAAGGGATGATTAGGAAGAAATTGTATTACATTGTTTGCTGTAATGTCAGAAGTCACACTGCTGCTTTCTAGCGTACTATTCATTGGGATCAAGTCACTAAGACTGCCCCACCATGTCACCACATTCAAGGCAGTGTTGAAGAACTTGTAGACATGTTTTAAAACCAACAGAATGATAGAAACATATATATATATATAAAACATTCCTCTATTTCCAGTTCAAGTTTTCTATTACACCCTGTTACGTGAAGTATTAATATAGTTGACCAAAAAAGTTGTAAATGCATAGATGATCGCTTTGCTATTTATATATGTATATCGAGGCTAATTTTAAACACTAGTGAAGTTCCCTTTTTAAGGAATCTTTAATAGAGGGTCATAATTACACATTTTTATGATATCAGGCTTGAGCTGGGGTCACCCATACTTTTATTAACAAATGCACGTGTCATCTAATTTGGTGTGCTAACGCTTTAAACATTTTTTTATGTATTTTAAAACTTGAAGCACTAAGTGAAACAGCACTTATGAAATGATATGTAAACAAGCTCTGCTTCATGTTTTGGTAGCAATTAAGTCCAATTTCATCAGAGAGTTCTTCTGCTCCACACATACTCTTCACCTGGGAGTAAAAGGGACTTCAAGCCTGGAGCTCTTGTTTCTTCCCTTTGACATGCACACGCGCTACTGTGTCATCATCCTTAGCAGCAAAGAGGTGAGAACAGAATGGTGGCACATGCCTTCATCATGGGCTGGCACTGGAATGGAATAACCAGTACAGGGGGCTTGAAGGCAGCTGCAGACTCTAGTAACGTAGACAACAATTGCAGCCTTCTCGTTGCTAAACAAAGAGCTTATCCTCACAAATAAGCAGTTACACTAGTTGTGGGTAAACTTTATAATGGCTGCCTTAGGAAGTCCCACGGGAGAGATCGGTGGCATGCCTAACCTTGCTGCAGCTCTGTGTGTATTCACTTTATGTAGCTGCATAACAAATTACCAAACACTGAGGGGCTTCAAACAACACACATTTATTATGTCATGCCATTTTCCATGGGTCAGAGGTCTGGGCATGACCTAGGTGGGTCCTCTGTTTAAGGTCTATTAAGTCTTCAGTCAAGGGACTCGCCAGTGCTGGATCCTCCTCAGAGGCTCCACTGAGGAAGGAGCTGCTTCTCAGCTCTCTCAAGTTGTTGGCAGAGTTAATTTTCTAGTGGCTCTGGCATCCATATAGCTTACTTCTTTAAAGCCAGAAAATGGGGTGCCTAGGTGGCTCAGGGGGTGCCTGGGTAGCTCAGTTGGTTAAGCGTCTGCCTTCGGCTCAGATCATGATCCCAGGGTCCTGGGATGGAGCTCCATGTGGAGCTCCCTGCTCAGCGGGGAGCCTGCTTCTCCCTCTCCCTCTGCCTCTCCCCCAGCTTGTGCTCCCTCTCTCTCTCAAATAAATAAATAAAATCTTTAAACAAAAATAAATAAATAAAGTCAGCAAAGGAGAGAGAGAGAAGGAAAGGAGGAGGGATGGAAGAACAGAGAGAGGGAGGGAGAGAGGCAGAGAGACAGGCTTTAGAGGAAAAGTTTTATGGTATTATCCCCTTCCAGAAAGAAACTGTCATGTGTTGACCTGAGGAGGGACTTTATAACACCCAGAAGATATCCCCAAAGATATCGATTCTGTATCAATTATGTGCTATGTTAAATGAATACGCAATGAAATAATGGTAATTGGAAAGAGGTATTGTATTGACCTGGTGTCTATAGGATCATTTACACATGAAAAATAATATAGTCAATTAAATATGTAAAGAATAGTTTGCTTAAAATTGCCATTTAGGAGGGAAAAAAATGCTGTTTTATAGTAATGCTAAATCTTGTTTTTTATTTCCCCTAAAAGAGCCCAGGATTTTCTGAATTCCTGTATATGAAAATTTCTGAAAAATAGTAATGATAGTGTGACTAGTAGTAGTTTAATCAAATACTTCAGTTCCTTTTTTTTTTTTAAAGATTTTTTAATTTATTTATTCATGACAGAGAGAGAGAGAGAGGCAGAGGGAGAAGCAGGCTCCCAAGGAGCAGGGAGCCCGATGCGGGACTCGATCCCAGGACCCTGAGATCATGACCTGAGCCGAAGGCAGACGCTTAACCATCTGAGCCACCCAGGCGCCCTTCAGTTCCTTTTTTATATTAATTTATAATATAGCTCTAGAAAATGCTAGGGTTAATTCTCAATAGCATAGTAAGGAGGCTGACTTTATTATTTGAATTCAACTATTGGAATATTAATATTTACTTCCATAAATTTTGTCTAAATTAATCAAAATATAATTATACTTAACTTGGAATCTCAGCTTATTATAACATGCCTTTTGATTACATATATTTTGTTGCTGTCATAAAAAATCTTAAGAAAAACAGTAATCATGAAATTATATTGCTATCAACTGAGAAATAATGCCCTTAATCTAAAGTATTGCACTGAATTACAATTACTTATGTGGGCAAACACATCTATTAATTTACACATTCAATTTATTGCTAATTATATTGAAAAATGCAATTACACGCTTAAATAGATAATCAAACATCCAAGTCCACCTAGTTAGCTCCTGTTCTTATTAAATGTGTGATAACTGCTTTGCCATTAAGGAACCACCTGTTGAAAACTGTAAAGTAATTAGGCCTCAATTTGATAGCTTTCCATGTGTAAAACAGAAACATTTCTACTAACACTGCTATCAAGGAAAGGCCATTTGTTTCATTCTAGCTGTTCCATTTGAACTTTCAAATAAAAAAAAAAATGAGATGAATTAGGTAATAGCTGCTTAAAAGCACAAACAGTTTACAAAACTTCCATCAATGTTCATAGAAAGTCTTAGCTTAGGGGAAAACCTCCAAAATCCCTAAAAATTCATACTGTCAAATGCCAGAAGTCCAACAGTCTTTCTGCTCATGTGTGGATGGGGCAGATTGAATGGGGAAACCTGGAGTAGAAACATGACCCAGTCCCTGAAGAACAGCCCTCTCTGAGAGGAGAGCTTGACAGACCCCCACACAAACACTGCAAAGTACAAAGTGATGTATTGACACAACCCCAGGGGCTGTGTAAGTAAAGATATTACTTTTGTGCCTGTGTGAACCTCTGCTTTGTGTAGTCCTAGGCTCCCAAATAAGAAACCACCCATCACTTCTAGGATCATCCGTGCGAGAGAGGCAAGGGCATCAGGCAGGGATCCTTGACATTGGGCCTGCGTTAAGACTGGGTTCCATCCAGTTGCAGCCATTTGCTGTGGCCTAACCAGTCCTCCTTTACCAACCCATGAGCCTTCTTATGGAACCAAACTAGACTTTGTTATCTTGCAGTCCTTCATTGTCCTTTTCTGTCTACAGAACTTAGTCAGAACAAATAAAAACCAAAGTTCAGGTATTGTTGACTTGAGGAAGCCAGGATGGGAGTCAGCATCCCTGAGCAACTGATGGGAATTGGCCCAGTCCCACACTGGGGCCCTATACACCAAAGTGAGTTTCAGCCTTGCCAAGTCAAATAAAAAGTTGGCAGAACAAGGGTGCCCACTCCCAGGTAGAAGAGCAGGCAAGGCCTTCTTATTGATTTGTGGTCTCCAACAAGTTAGTCTAAGGCTACATGTTACCAGTTGTTAATATATTGTGTCTCAGTCTGTCCGCCTCCCTTACATTTGCGTGAATTAGTGGGACCACTCATCTGACTTTTTGCCCTGTCCCTCATTTCATTCTCCCTCAGCCTTTTGTGTCTTTCTGTCTGTGCTGATGCAGAGATTAAGCTGGCAGTCTCTATTATGTATATTTTTGAATATCCTATAATCAAAGTGCAACTTTTTTCAATCATAGTTAACGTGTAGACTTTAATAATACTGGTTTTTCTTTAATTTTATTGAATGTGAAGGCAAAAACATTAAATTATGCTATTCTAAAATCTTTACATTTAGGCAAAGCAACTTCAGTTTTATGAAAGTTATTTTTATAACTGGAGGGACTGAGTATCATTTGAAGGTGGTTTCTTTTATTTTCCATGATTTTTAATGGCAAGCCACATTTCACTCACCTTTTGATTTTTCATTCAGTTTGTTACACTGCATATTTTGTTGTTGCTGTTGTTTTGGTAAGTATACTCCTTCCTGTACCCCTGAGTTGTTCCCAGGGAAACAGAAGATGAAACCCCATTTGGCCCATAAACACTTTGAAACATTTATTAACCTTAAGATGCCTGCGGACAATATGGGAGCAGGTTAAGTGAACTTTAGATCAATGTGGTAAATGTTCACAACGTTACACATAGTTTGAGCCCCCTCCCTGCTGCAGGGCCTTCTCCCCCTTCACCCACTCTCCTTTCTGTGAAACCATCATCATCCTGCCATAAGCACTGCAGCCTTTTTCAAGAAAAAACATTAGAGGAAAATCTGTTAAAGAGAATTTTGTACCCAATGGTAGTTATTTATTCTTGGGGGGGGGGTCTCCTCTGGATTTCTTATCAATGATCCTAACAGTTAGTCTGTAGAGATTCCACATGCCTCTGGGATACCAGTATTTTAGCTCCAGGGGATACCCTTTCAAATGACATATAGAATACAAGCGAACAGTAATTCCTATTTTCCCAAATCCATGTCAATTTTATGAACCTTTTTTTTTAATTGAGCTATAACTGACAGATAACATTGTATAAATTTTTAGGTAACATGTTGGTTTGATACATTTATGCAATATGGTTACTCCAGTAGTGTTAGCTAACACCTTTGTCACATCACACAGTTATCATTTCTTTGTTGTGTTGAGAACAATTAAGATCTAGTCCCTTAGGATCTTCAAAGTTTATAACATAGTATTGTTGACTATAATCACTAAGCTGTGCATTTGATATCCACAACTGATGTATCTGCTAGTTGCTAGTCTGGAACTCTCTCATTCTTGAAGGAAACTGTAGACTATGGAGAATGACTCTTGTAAGTTTTAAAACTTAACGCCCTCAAGCTATATTCTCAGTAATTTCATTTTATTATTGTGTTCACTTCTCCCAGCACAGTTTGATTCACCAAAAGTATAAAGCCAGTTCTGTAGGTATATAGAGAGTGAACACAGAGAAAGGACATGAAGTCTGTACTAAGGGGATTCACATTCCGTGGAGAAGGCACGCTTGCATCAGGCTGGCCCAGTTCACACAGAAAGTTGTACTTATTTGAAGTTGGTACTCCATACAGGTGGATGAAGAAAGCTTGCTGAATGTATGGCACATTCCTAAGAATTATAAAAATGCATTCCTGCCTTCAGTGGATGCCACATTGTGCTGGGGCAACCATGCCCTCAACAAGATGCCCCTTGTAAGACATAATCTTTTCTTATGTACACGGTATCCTGAAACATGTCCATTAATTCTATAACACAGTCAGCCAGATTGTGGCCATGTCTAGAATAGAGGGAAAATGCACTTCTATATGATAGCAGAGGCAGGGATAATTGACTCATAAAGGAGTTTGGTTAAGAGGGTGAGTGGAAATTTGCCAGTAAAGCAGAGTTTGGGTAGCGGAGAAGTGTGCTCAAGAAGATTCTGAGAACATGAGGCAAGCAGCTAAGCATGAAATTTCACTGACACTTGAATTGCCAATTCTGAGAGAGGCTTGTTGGAAGTGACAGAAAATTGATTGGATGGATAAGGCAGACTGATAATGAGGAGGGCAGTGAAATTTTTAGTTGAATAACTTTATTATATTAAGGTAATTATTGTTATTTAAAGCAGGAAGATATTGAGCATAAGCATGACCTGATGTCATCTTTGTTTTAGAAAGCATCTCTGGAGCCAAAACAGAGAATAGATTAAGAGTTGGAGAAGGAAGCTGGAGACCAAGAGACTGGCTCAGAGACTCTTGCAGTCTGTTATACTACTCCACACATCTCCATTCTCTACTGCCTTCTGCTTTTTGCATACCAGTGGTAAAGACAGAGAGAAGCATGTGAGAAGTAGTGGTGAAAGAAGAGGAGATGATGTTGGATTTGGGGGAAGGAGCAAGGGGACAAGAGAGAACCGCAAAGATGAATATTGATATAAAGATCAATCTTAATGACAGTTTGCATGATGTTCACACTTGAAGCAAATTTTCATTTACATGCAGAGCAAATTGATGGCAAAAAATTGAATAGAAACTGTTCTGAGAAATACAGTGATAAAGAGAGATTGTCAATATCATTGCCACAGTAACTTCTAAATTCTAGGCCAAGCTTTCTGTTATTTGACGAGATGTTTTCCTACAGTATGCCATATATTTTTATTAAGTAATTAATATTTTATGGTATTTAAATATATGTTGCTTTCTCAAAATGTCTGTGGAATAATTTCTCAGGCATGCAGTTAAGACTGTGTTAGGGGCACCCGGGTGGCTCAGTCGGTTACGCAGCCGACTCTTGATTTCTGCTCACATAATGATCTCAGGGTCCTGGGATCAAGCCCTGGCGTCCAGCTCCCTGCTCAGCAGGGAGTCTGCTTTAGGATTCTCTCTCTCTGCCCCTCCCCCTGCTCTCTCTCTCTCTAAAATAAATAAGTCTTAAAAAAAAAGATTGTGTTAAGAAAGTTGAACTTTTTAGTGCAAGCATACAAATCTCTTTACACATTTTCTTTTCACCCTTACCGAGTCTCCTAGAACACTCATTCTGTGAAAGATCATATTTTAAAAGAACAGTGATTATTCTTACTGGTCAGTTTCACATTATAATTATGGCAATGCCAAATAGCCACCTACAGTGATTAATGATCTCTCTTTAGTGTATGGAATTTAACATTTTAGAATTTTAGCTTAGCTCTCACATACCTGTTTAGCCATCAAAGTAATATAATATTGTTCAGCCAGTCCAAACAAATAAATTACAAAACATAGCAAAATCTAGGCCCAAGATTAGAGAATAAGTAGAATTTTAAGACCTATGAAACAACATGGGGATTTTCTGTCTAAAATGCTTTTTTTTTTTTTTTTTTTTTAAGATTAAGGTTGTTTGTGTCTGGAGGTCATCCATGACATGTCCAAGGTTACCCAGCTCATTAGTAGCAGAGCTGGGGATTAAAACTTTTCTGCCAATTCATTGTTTGTGTTCCTTATTTCTGGGTCATTAACAGCTGGTCTTGTAAATTTGCGTGCAACTGTGTTATTTGACAACTGCATTTAACTAGATACACAGGAAGAACAAAATACCTTTTGTGAGGGTTTCTTACAATGGACAATGGGCTATGGGCTTTGGCATCTTTCTGGAAAATATAATAAAAATCCAAGGAAACATCCTGACTGTAAAATATGAAATTAAGGGCAGAAAGGAAATTTAATAGACTGTTAGAATAGCTCACATTGACAAGTGTCTGTTATGTGTCAGATAATCTCATTTCCCTTGTCACGGCCTCCAGACTTGGAATGTAAGGGACTTCTCTACTTTAAGGGAGTTCTTTACTGCATTTGTATTCCTTTCCTGGTCTGATTTTATTGCAAGAAAAGTAGAGGGAAATAATTAGATGATACCACAGTTGATTTTCCTGAACAATTTTCTGACACAGGCATTTTTTTTCAATTGTTTCTTTTTAATAAAAAAAAGAACACTGAAAGTGAACAAGTTAGACAAAATAATTTTTTGGGAAATGATAATATGTCATCTGTGTAAGATGTGGAATTAAATGGAGTCGAATGGAGTTTTAGTTACTGATATTTTAGTTGGCTAATCCATGGTTAGAAGGCTTTTTATAATGTATATTTAAGGGAAATATTCTGGCAAATAGCAGTTTGCTCCCTTTGTATCAACTTCCATGAGTTAGTATTCATTTTCATTGAGAAGACAAGCTATAGATCAGGCACACATTTAAGAAAACATGTACTTTGGTAACCCTATACTCACCGAGTCTGATTTCTCATGAATATTATATTTTGGGTTAAACGACTGATTTTTTAGATAAAAATTAAAATGAGAAAAAGGTAAAAGTAAAATTTAATATATTGTTTTCTCTGGTCTCTGTTGAGTCTTTGTACTTCGATTATCATTGAAAATTTCATGTCATTAGTATTAATCACTCAGTTGTATTTGTAGTAAACCATGCACACACAGAAAACCCATTTCAGATGGGTAGCTTGGATTTATGTTTGCAAAGTACCAGGTTGCTTAGGAAAAATTACTATATGAAAGTTTTCTATAATGTACTGTTTATTACCAGAGTGCATGGAATTAAATGCTAAACAATTCAAAACATTCAACGTTTTCCATATTTCTTTTTTCAGTATGAACTGAAGGTAATTGTGAGTCATAATTAATAAAATTCTATGGAACATTATCGTATGAGAGTAGATGACAGTTAATTTTATTGTAAACAAATCTCAAACAGGGAGGGATAGTGAAGCTATAAATAAATTGACCTCACGATCAGAAATTGATTATTCTTATATTGTTTCCAGATTAATTTTCAGTTTTTGCCATTTCACATGTTATCTAGGATATCTACAATATCTTGGAATATGTATTTTTATTATGCAATTTCCTTTTATATCATTTATGTGTGCTGCCTCTGGAATAGTCTCTCAAACATATAGTTAATATTGTTCTAAGATGGTGGGACAGTTCAAACTAGTAGAGTCCCAGCTTGGAAGCTAAGTTTGTTTCCTTTTGCTTTCCTAGTAGTTAGATGCATGCCTGTCACAAGGTCATTCTGGCAGAAGATTCTCCATTGTATGGCTTAGCCCTAAATTTGCCAATGCTCATTTTCATTGATCCTCTCAAGTCTTGGCCCTACCCCAGATTTCTTGAGTCAGACCTGCATTTTCACAATATCTTTAGGTGATTTGTATGTCACGAATGTTTGGGAAGCCCTGCTCTCAACAGATGGTCCCTCTCCATTTAGATGGATCTCTTATGTGCCTGGTAAGTGCCAGGCAAAGGGTTAGGTTCCTGATATGTGTTACCTCATTTAGTCCTTGCCACATCTTTACTATCATTCTACTTCTAAAGATGTAAGCATTTTTTTTAAAAAGACTTTATTATGAAAAATATAAAACACACTTCTAGAAATAAAACTGCAATATATCCCCCCTGTATCCTTCTCCCAGCTTCAACAGTGCATGGCCAAAATTATTTCATCATTATAATGAAGCAACTCTCAATCATCACATAATTTTATCCACAAATAATTTAGTAAGCATCTCTACAACAAAAAGACTTCGGTTTTTTAACATAATCATGATACTGTTATTACTAAAAATATTGTAAAATTTTTTCGTAGCATCAAACAACCAGGCATTGTTTGTATTTCCCTGATTGTCTCATGATTGTCTGTATGTTTTTTCTGTCATTTCCTTTTAAGTGTCTTTGTTTGAATTGTAGAGGAGGAAAAATAGTTTTTCCTCTACCCTTCTGAATTACTGGCTGTGAGACTCCTGTAATAAAAGACAGATTAACATGAAAAAAACACATTTATTAACATGTATACTTCCTATATACATGAGAGGTACCCAAGGAAAAATGAGTAACTCCTCAAAGTGACTTAGAATTTGGGCTTAAATGCCATCTTAATAGGGAAAAGGGAGAAAGGGACGTTGGTCACTTAGAGGAGAGTAAATGATTTTTTAGGAAAGATGAATGGACTCAGAAGAATAGATGGGAGACATGATACTTTGTGACAAAGTTTGTCGGTGTACAGTGTCAACTTCTAGTCTCTTCTGATGAGTCAGTCCTTGGTTGATGAAATCCTCAGGGAGGGAATTTATGATACATGAGTTTCTTTTGGGGGGGGTCTGTCTTTAGGCAGATAAGGCAAGTTCAAAGAAAGCCTCTCCTTGCATTTGCTGTCTTTCAAGTGCCTACAAGTCAAAATTATCAGTATACCAAAGCAACATATTCTGGGGTGACATTTTCTGCTTCCCTTCAGAATCAAGATCTAAATATTCATCCATTGGGATCTTATGTCTTTTGAGACTCCCTCTCTCCCCTTCCTTTTCATTTAATCTCTAGATTTCTAAAATGAACTTATTTTTTTTGATCATCCTGTTTTACAGAGGCCAAAACTGAAAGTCAGAGATTGACTAAACTTGCCTGAGGCTTAGTAGCTAGTAAATGGCTGTACCAGAATTGAAACCAAGCCTTTCAACCTCTGTTAATCTTTCCCCATATCATGTTGCTGCCCTTGCGTTGACCCTACTTTAATTTTCACTCTCTTTGTTTAGTCTTTTGTATTTCTTGCCTAATTACTTATTCTAAAAGATCTGCAGTCCGTCATATGCTCATTTTGAAAATCTGCATTTTAAAATATAGACGTCTGGGGACTCAGTCATCATGCAAAAGTGATGTCACTCCTCTCCAACAATACATTACAGAATGAAGGAAAAAAATCTTTCTTTCTTTCTTGATTGTTTATGTGATTTAAGTTAGCAGTCTACCAAGGATATTTACAGCTACTAAGATCAGCTGCCCTCAGGGCCATCCTGGGGCCTTCTTAATCCCTCCTTGCTCTGGTTGCATACAAAGTTTCCCCCACACTGGGGGAGGGCTAGATTTCAGCCCTACCTTTCACTCCTCACTTAAGGCTTACAGTTGCTTAGCAATGCACACTGCATGGATGTTGTTATAGTGTACAGATTTTTTCTTATAGCAGAAAGATCCTAATTTTTTCTGAGCTTTTGGAATTTAATATTATTGTGTGGTTGTGTTTTAGATTGGAGAATTAATTTACGTTGTGGAAGGAAAAGGTATGATCCCCTTGCCTTCCTCCTTTCTCCCAAAGGATTCTTCAGCTCCACTTGACTACAGCACTTCGCCAGAGGAAGGTAGAGTATGTTTTGTTTCATTTAAAATGTTGAAGGATGGGGTTCTTCTTCATAGAGCCATCCAAGCATACTCCTGGCAAGTTTTTCCAATAAAAACTTGGAAGGCTTTTGGAAGGCTCCCTTTTAACTTTATTATGTCAGCATCCATGGAATACAGCCCCAGTTTAACAAGAAAATGTCAATGGTGATTTTTTTTTTTAAATCCTTATTTTTCATTCTTCAGATGAATATTGAAATTTGGCATGTAAAATACTTACTCAGCAAATTTTCAGTTGCCCAAATAATTTGGAAATGGTTCTACTCTCAAATTCTATATATTGTAATATATTAACTGAACTTGTACCCTGAAATTGTACCCTCATTCTGAAGTGTAAGGTTGTTAGTGAAAGAAAATGACAGCTCTTACCAGCACCTGACACATGTCTTTACATTTATTTTTACCTCCCTTACCTTCTAATCGCTGATAGCACAATGATCACTTAATGTTTGAACATGTTGATATGTCTGCGAAAGAACCCTTTGAGTTCTTTTGAGCATTCTTTGAGCATTCTTCTTAGAGAATACCAGCAAAATCACTTTAATTCCTGAAGACTTACTCTTGAATTACTGAACTAGGGCTACTGGAAATGAGTTACCCATGTTACTCTGGTTAATGAAGGCCACAACTGCAGTTTTCTGTTTCAAACCTTCCAAGTGCATTCTGGATAAGGTTGTCGAGGGCATAAATGATCCTGGCAGTCATGAATCTTTTTGCTTCCCCTAGTGTTGAGTAAGGAAAATCCAGTTCTGTATTTGAAATGTGAGCTCCGTCAAATCTTGGATGTGGACCTTAAGTTGCCACTGACTAATGAAGCCAAGGAAAAGGCCTTGGCCTTGGCGGCCCAGCAGCAGATGTCGGATATAGAGTATGAGCGACGGTTGATCACGGGCACTCTGGAGAGCAGCAGTGTTCGTGTGGCCATCGCCCTCCTGGGGCTGACCAAGATTGAGGTGAGAATGCAGGACACATGATGCACTGAAATGATTGTCGTTGTAGAACATGCAGAGTTGTCACTTGATCGTAACCTTTTTACATGGAAAAATGACGAGTGCTGGTTTTCCTCAGGAAGACAGCTCAGTAGCTTTTCTTCTTTCTACCTCATTAAAAAGTCTGAAGCAAAGCGTTCTCCTAATGTTAGCAGGACTGCTAATTTTAGTAGTGGAACTAAATTAGTGGTAACTTAGCATGCTAGCACATTTAGGCATTACAGTGTAGCCGCTGAATTCACGGTTGCCTCCACTTCTGACTACACGTTAGAATGCCCTGGAGAACTTAAAATAATAGTAGTACCCAGACCCTGTTCTAGAATAATTAAATACAAATCTCTGGAAGGGGGCCGGGAGGGACATGTTCTAAAAGTTGTCCAGGATATTCTTTGCATCCAAAGAGGCTCGTCCCCGGGGTCAGACTACCAGGCTGAGCATCCAGACCCTGACACTGTCTACCTGTGTGACTGTGGGCTGGTTACTTCAAAATCCTCAATCTTCAATTTTTATATTTTTATTTTATTTTATTTTATTTTATTTTTTTTAAGATTTTTTATTTATTTATCTGAGAGAGAGAATGGGAGACAGAGAGCATGAGAGGGGGAGGATCAGAGGGAGAAGCAGACTCCCCGCCGAGCAGGGAGCCCGATGCGGGACTCGATCCCGGGACTCCAGGATCATGACCTGAGCCGAAGGCAGTCGCTTAACCGACTGAGCCACCCAGGCACCCTAATTTTTATATTTTTAATCTGAAGATACTGGTAATTGATGGAAGCTAAGTGAGATAATTACGTAAAATGCTTACCACTTTACCTGGTATATAAATAAGTGCTCCATATATGTGCAGCATTATTGTTCTTGTTATTACTATGGACTCTATTATTATATCTTGAACTCTATTGTATAAATGAAGTAAGGTACAGTCTAGCCTCCAGAGAGCCACCAAAGCGATTCTTTTAAAATGGAAACCTGGTCACATTGCTCCCCTGCACAGATTCCTCTGTTGGCTTTTCAGCTCATTCAGAATAAAACCCAACATCCTTAGGACGGTCCTCCCCCCCCCCCCCGCCCCAGTCAGTCCCATCTCTTCCCTGATCTTACCTTCTCCACTGAAGCCCATTCATTCATGTCACTCCCTCAGCACAGGCCTCCTTGCTCATCTAAAAATCCCAATGCATGCTCGCCATGCCCTGTGCACTTCTGTGGTTAATTTTCCCTAGATATTAGACGCTACTTCCCTCAATTACTTCAGGCCTGCTAGAATGCTACCAATGAGGTTATGCTTATATTTTTTGTATCTTCTTAAAAATCTTATGTACTTTTTAAAAAGCATTGTTTACCTCTACCAGGCACTTTCCGAATCCTAAATTTCCTTCAACTTTCTCTATAGATAGCATTTATCACCTGAGAGGAATATATTTGTTTGCTTACTCATTGTCTGTCTCCAGCAAGGGAATTTGTGAGGAGATATTTGTTTAGTTAACTCTCATATCACCGGTGCCTAGAAAAGTGTGCTATGCCAAAGGTAGTCACCTAAAGCTTTGATCAGTGTAGGAACAAATGGTAAATGTTTTCATCCTTGTTTGAGATTTACCTTCATATATTACCTTACATATATTACAACAAATACTCAGCATTGTAGGGATGATTTCTTTTTTTGTTAGAATGCTAGAATCAGTACAGTCTATGCACAGATCCCTAACATTTAATGATGATATTTTATGGATGACCTGGACTTTAAGTTCTGATTAGTTCAAAAATATCAAGGCCCAAGGCTCTGATGCCCTCTGGACTGACCCATCTACACTATGCATTCAAGAAGCTGAGGGCTGTCTTTAGCTCATACCAACAGGCTTACTTCTATGATGGAGCAATGAATTTGGGAAGGTTTTTGTTCAACTTTGAGTATAGTATTACAATAGAAATGTTTGATATGTGGCCTTTTCAAACTTTAACCCTATCATAGTGCACTCTCTCTCTCTCTTTACTTTTAAATTTATTTTCTTCAGGGGCACCTGGGCAGCTCAGTTGGTTAAACGTCAGATGCCGGAGTCCAGCTCCAGCCTGGGTGGGTCTCTCGTAGGAAAGGACAGCGTCGGCGAATGAGGAGAGACAGACACAGGGTCAGGTTGCAAGCATCTCCTCCTGACAGCCTCGGAGGAACTTGATTTATTTGTTAGGATATTTTTGTTTTTCCAAATCTTAGATCATTTTCTGGATTACAGCCATAGCCTTCTTTCATTTTTCCTTTGTAATGATTAACATGACCTTTATTGATTTCTGCTTATTGGTTTTCGCTAAAACTAAAAAACAGTACGCAAAGAGAAAGGTGCTAGACAGAGCGTGACCGTCTTGTTATTTTGTACTATAGAAACTAATTCTTCGTGGAATTAGTTTCATTATGATTGCTTAGATAGGCGTAACTAAGGTGAGTAGTCACTTTATCATGAAACCCCAGAAATATTCCCACAATTATAAAGATTGCCATAAATAAAATGAAAAAGAATAGCAGGAGCCAGCCCAGAAATATTCCTACAATTATAAAGATTGCCATAAACAAAATGAAAGAGAATAGCAGGAGCCAGCTGTGGAGTCTCCTGTTTTCAGGATCGTCCCCCATACTTGGACTTAGTCAAACAGCATGAGTAGCTTGGCTCGCGCCAGTCAGACTCTTGATTTCGGCTCAGGTCATGATCTCAGGGTCGTGGGATCGAGCCCCCGTCGGGTCCCATGCTCAGCGGGGAGTCGGCTTGAGATTCTCTCTTTCCCTCTCCCTTTGCCCCTCCCCCCTGCTCCCTCTCTCTTTCAAATAAATAAATATTAAAAAAATTAAAAATTTATCTTCTTCATTCTTACCTCTTATCAAAACATTTTATTTAAATGAGAAATGCTGGAGGGAGATGGATTTTGTCAATGGATCCACTTTCTATTATTTATGCATATATACAGTTTCTGTTTTTCTCACTCTTCTTTTAACTGTCTCCAAAACCCAGCACACTCTTTGTGTTTATTATTGTATCTACCAAATTATGTTTTGTATAGTATTTATTTTTATATTTCCCTGTTCCTCTAGAATTGTGAATGCCTAGAAATGGAAAATCTTTGTCGTGTGCTTTTTAGCCCTTATTGTCTTATGTGTGACAGGTGCTCTGTCACTGTTTTAATTGAATTGAACATGTGCCCGAACAAATAATACTTTAAACCTGAGGTCTTCATGTCTATCCAGCTTGCCTCATAGCCTGATTTTTCACAGTCACAGTCATCTTGTTTACTTATCCTTGTTTACCTCCCACATTTGCAGGATGGGTATCTGTATGTGTGTACTTCTCGATTGGTTGGTGCAAATAACAGCAACAAAAACAATTATCATCATCATAATTTATGAACAAAAACCTCGGCCTCTTTAAAATTAAAATTGAAATGTTTTAAATAGTCTCTAAATTTAGAAATTGTAAGTTTTTTTACCTGAAGATTATTATTTTCTTTGAATTCTGTGACTATCACACATTTTTCAATTTCAGCAAAAACTTTCCAAATGCACAAAATAACTGTAGAAGGGTTGAATGTGCTAGTTTAGGAAAACCAGCTGCAGCAAATCAGAACTCACACATGCATCTTATTGTGCTCATATACATCTATCATAAAGGGCTCTTTTCAAGTGGCAATTATCAATGCATTCTTGAAATCCAATAATGCTGATAATTTTTGCAGCAGAATAGTAAACAAGATTAATTTTAAAAGTACTCTCTCCCTGTATAGTATTTTACACCATTTGTCCAATATGCTTTTATGTGCATTTTTCCAGATTATTTCAATGACCCCATGGAGAAATGTAGAGAATGTAGAATTACACTTGTAATACAAAAAATGAAATGACTGAGGCATAAAAAGACTTATGTTGCCCTTAACAATAGGGTAGCAATTACAGCCCAGATCATGGTAGAGACATCATTGTGTTTTAAAGCTGAGACAAGAAATCAAAGACACTCAGAGACACATAGTCCAACCTCTTACACTTACAGACCTGCAAACCAAGACCCCAAAATAGTAAGATGGTAGCCTAGGATCACACCACTGATTTGTGACAGAAAAGATATGGACACAGGTTTTTGCCCCCCCCCATCCATTACTCTTTTCCTTCCCCTGCATAGTCTCCAGATCATATGTTCACTTCTTCGTCTACTACCATGAAATTGTATAATGGAATAAATGAAAGTCTAGAATGCTCAGTTATAGTGTAAAATAACTACATAAAAAAATCTAAAATCATCCTTGAGATAAATCTGTTTAGAACTAAATCTATTTGAATAAATGTAATCACTTTTCTACCAAAGAAAAGTGACACATCTGACTAATTATGTGGTGGGTTTTTTTTTTTTTTTTGGTACACAACCGTGTGGAATTTGAATTTTTGAAATATTTATAGAGTAATAGCAACATGATGTATCTACTTTATACTGTGAGAGACAGGATCTTTTTTCAAGAGCATGAGTTTCTGACACTTCACCATTTAGCACTCATTTATTGAATTCATATTCTTCTGACCATTAATAAATCAACTCTAACGATATACTCAGTGATACTGGAAAGATTCAGAACTTCAGGGTAGTTTCCTTCTATTTTCTATTAGCTTTTCCAGTTTATGTTTTAAAAGCCATGCTATATACTCTGGGATAAGTGGTAGAAAAATCATTGAAATTTTGAAATTTAATATGTTTAAAAAAGGAAGCCTAAAAGATCTCCTTTGTGAGGATTCAAAAGGGTAAAGAAAATGTTTTTTGTATTTGTATAACTTAAGTGCACTCTAAATCATGAAGTAATCCTACTGATACTGTCAAAGATAAACAAAGCTGGATACTAGTTACAGCCATAAGGATAGACTTTATTCAGTAACTGTTGCAACGGGGAGAAGGATCCAGCATGAACTAAACTGAAATTTGTACAGGAGGAACTGGGAGTTTTAAAAGGAGGATGAGAAAGTAAGGAGGGATAATGAGCTGGGAACTTAATAATAATGAGCAGAATCTGGGAAGTGGACATTTTTAACTAGGAGGGGGTTGGTCAGTGTGATCTGGATTTGTTAATTGATCCTTATCTGCAGGAGAAACAAACTTCTGTGATCTTTATGACGGGAGGTAGTGATGCAAGATAGAACAGGGTACCTACCTGGCTGGGATCATTATCTCCTTGAATGTTTGCATTCTAAGGTCCTTGAGAAGACAGTTCTGGGTCGCAGAAAACTTACATCTTAAAAAGGAGAGAGAAAGAGGAGGAGGGTGCAGTGAGTGGGGGTGGAAGAAAGAAAGGAAAGGAGAGAAAGGATTTATAATAGCAAGCTTTCTAAAGTAACTGCTCTAATAAGAGGGGGTTTAGGGGCCTATCTTCCTGTCACTGGGTTTTGGCTGGAACAAACAGTATATTCTCTTGGCAGCATTGAGCTCTCTCAGGTAGGCACTTTAAGGGGAACTGGGATCATCCTAGGGATATGGCCTTGAGCTGTTAGAAACTAAGTCAGCATTTGTTCAAGTCTCTTAGAGTGTGTGTGTATATGTGTGTGCATGTGTGTGAAGGGGGTAGACAAAATCATTTGTGCTGAAAATCTGCAGTTATTGTAGGTCAAGGTTGAGGCCTACTTGAGACGAGGGGTTGGAGGCGCCTGACTAGAGTTTGGCCAAGAAGAGAGTCTATGTCAATATATCATGACTTAATGACTTGAAGATATAGAAGGCAGATGATATACATTTAGGTTAAAGAGCTGGTTGTTGATGTGAATAGATAATTTGTTCATAGTGACTAGAAAAATGAACCAAATACAAGCAATGATAAATGTAAATGAATTAATTTAAGTTTTTTAATTTACATGATTTTAATTACCAAAATAGTTGAAAAATGTTACTTTGTGGAAAAAAATACTTGTTTAATAGCCTGGCAAGCTTCCTTAGAGTTGGTTATAAATGCAGGCAGTCTGCCTTCAAGAGTGCTTGGTCTAACCACTGGGCTGTACTATGTGGTTAACGATAGAGCATCCAGATAAAAATAAATGATTGCCTACCTCTGTGCTTTGCATTGCTTGGTTCACACTTAGAGAACTGGCTTTCTCTTCAGCGTTCCATTTTAGGAAGGACAATATTGAACTAGATTGTGTCTTGAGGAGCATTTGCATGATGATGAGTTGTTGTAACCCACAGTATGTAAGTAGCAGTTGAAGGGACTAAACATATCAAACCTATTTAAAAGGTATATTTGGGATAGTGGGGAGGAAGAAAAGAAATTAACAAAAAAATAAAAGGTATGTTTGGATGTCTGTGGAAGGGCAGGACCTAATTTTATACATCTATATATGTACACACACACATATGCACACATATATTTACAAAATTGTCATTAGGAAAAGAGAGGGGACTAACTGTGCTTCTGATAAGAACTAGAACTGATGGGTTAGATGTTAAGGAACACGGGGATCAACTGAAGGAGGGAAGCACTTTCTCAATGCTATTCACCAGTGGAATTGGCTTTTCCCTGAAGCAATGAATTCCTCAACATTGAAAGGATTAGAGAATGGGACACTGAGCATCTGTTAATAAAGGATGATTCCACAGATTCTGTAAAACATGTTAGTGCTATCTTCCACCAATCAAATAATAATGTGTCTAAAGAAATGAACAGGGGTGCCTGGGTGGCTCAGTCGTTAAGCGTCTGCCTTCGGCTCAGGTCACGATCCCAGGGTCCTGGGATCGAGCCCCGCATCGGGCTCCCTGCTCAGCGGGAAGCCTGCTTCTCCTTCTCCCACTCCCCCTGCTTGTGTTCCCTCTCTTGCTGTCTCTCTCTGTCAAATAAATAAATAAAATCTTTAAAAAAAAGAAAGAAATGAACAAATTCAATCCTTTGGTGGATTTTTTCCCAAATGTGGGCTCTAAATACATGATGCTTTTGTGTGTGTGTTTTGGAGGTAAAGGCTAAGAGAAATACATTCCAATTTTACTCTGTTTATTTGCAGACTTCTATGCTCTTTAATACCTCAAAGCTAAAGAAGCCTAAGTCCATTTTATACACAGCAGAACTGAGCCTTCCAGAACATTTTGATATCCCCAAGAAAATCTACATTCCTCAGATTCCAGAAACTCAAGCTAAATTGACCCAGTCTCAAGGAATTAAACCTGCAAATAAAACAGGTAACACATGGACTGCAATATCTTGCTCTGTCCCAGGCTCTGTGAAATACTAAAATTTTAAAGAGATTATCTCTACTAATAGGATGTTCATAATACAATTAAAGAGAGAGTTCAGGGTACATAAATATCAATTATTGGATATTTTGCATTATAAATAACCAACATACTATAGCATAATAATCTAAACTATGTACTAAATTTAAGTGCTAAGTTGCTGGTACTGAAATTTGCGAACCTGTTATTACTCCTTCTTAAAGAGTAGTTGATAAAGACAGTAAGTGCTCTTTGAGAAAGGTAAGGTCTTGCTGTGACTGTGAAATTGGTTACAGAAGCTGTGCTGGAGTTGAAGCTCAGGCTAACTTTAAAGGATAGGAGGGTTGTTGGTGGCAAGATCATATCAGAGGAGACAGTGTGTTATTTATGAGTGATTTATCTTTGATCTGGACTAGGGCCTTTAATAGTTGAATACTTCCTCTTGGTCTCCTGGTACCCTTTTATTCTGTGATTGTAATTAGGAAGGACTAACCCAGATTTAATAGAATATTAATAAATATACATTATCAAATATGAGCAATAGGATGTAAACAATGTGACAAAATAATTTAAAGTATCCAAAATTAATTTGTTTTCATTTCACTTCTTTCCAAGCTGGTAGATAACATTAGGATTATAATTTCTTTACTAGGGCTATTCCCACAATGTATCATAACTCAAGTGTCATGGATCCTACTTTTTATTGTTGCTAATTTATGTTTTGTTACATTTTCCTTTGTTCTTTTCCTAAGGCTTTGTTTTAACTATTTAATGTTTCTAAATCAGAAACAGTGGTTACAAATGATAAGGTTATAGGGTAATCTGTTCATTTTACCTTCCTAGGAGATCTGAGATCCCAGATTCAAATTCTAAGTGGCCAAGCATGTAACAAGGATTAATGAATTAGCTCTGGTCTAAGGCAAGAAGGATGATGGAGCCTAGGACAAACTGGAGAGTAGGCGTCCTATCTAAACATTCAAAATCAAAACAATAAAAAGAAGAAGCTTAAGTCCACCCAATAGCTGTGAGGGTATATTTAACTCATCAGCCATCAGGCTGGTGACAGTTCTTAAGTGAAGTTGTTGTCTTTCTTTTTTTTTTTAATCTTTGTTACCTCCAGCTTTTCAATGTACTATTAAATTTTTAAATGAAGATTTTATTATGATAATTTTTTAACCCCTTTGAGATAACTGGATAAAGTTGTGTGTATTATAAGCCCAACTAGGATTCCCAGTCCAAACAATTCACTTATTTAGCCATTCACTCAACACTCTTGAGCATCAATTCCTTTGGGCAAAACAATGAAAATTGGCATCTTAAGATGCTGTTTAATTATAAATAAGTATAAAGTTATCTATATTGAAAAGCCTTTCACTGAGATAATTTTCAAAGGCTAATATTTTTCTTTTGTATCAGTTGTGAGCTATCCATTTCAGTAAGAAGATTATAGTGAGAATTAAGAAAAATAGAGCTATAAATTTTAAAAGATCATGCACAAAAGTTTTAAAATACAATTTGCATATCATGGCTCCTGTCTAACTTGATTTTCTATGCAGTTGACTTTATTGAAGAAGCTTGCAGCCCAGGTTTCTGTTTCCACTTCCTTCAGCATACATTTAAAAGAATTAAGTTTACAAAAACAGAATATTCTAATTCAGGATCATAGCGGGTCAAATAAAATACATAGCCTAAACAGTGCAGTGTACATTCTATTGTTAAGCAGTGGACTTCATTAATGAAAAGGAAAGGAACATATGCTTTTTAAGTTTAATAAATAACATTCTATTGGAATTTGAGACCAAGAATTATAGAGTTAAGCATTTAAGAAACTTATCTTTGTGGGGGAAAAAAAGCTTATCTTTGTGATATAAGCCACTCTGAAGAGAACCAACAAATTCCTAGCATTCAATACAGTAATATAGAAAGAAATCTTGGGTTTTTTTTTTTTTTTAAGATTTTATTTTTTTAAGTAATCGCTATTCCCAGTGTGGGGCTCAAACTCACAACTCCGAGATCACGAGTCACATGCTCTACCAACCGAGCCAGCCAGGTACTCCTAAATCTTTTTTTTTCTTTTTTTTTCTTTTCTTTTCTTTTCTTTTCTTTCCTTTTTTCTATAGGTGGCATGGAGAAAGAAATGACAAGTATTTATCTGGAGAAGTAGAGATAGCCCAGTGTTCCTGCTAATTTCAGGAAAGGGGTGGAGGTGGGTCATTTTTATAATCTCTTGAAGTTCTAATGTCATCAGAAGGCACTAGTTTTGAGGTGTTGAGAAGTGGCCGTCTTCTGCCCATTCATATTAATGCTGCCGATCAGTCTTTACCTTTTTGAAATTCCTAATGAAACTTCCACATTTCTGGTTAACAATAGCTATTATTGTAATTACTTAAAATAATCGACTTAAATCCGTATTTATTTTAGCTCCATGATTTAGGAAGGTATTATTTTTCCCATCCCACCTTTTAACCTTATAATGCTTTCAACTGAAGGAGATGGAGCTGTAGAGAAAGTGCGTGTGCACACAAGTAGATGCATCCATCTCCACAGACGCCACGGATGTACACACATGACAACATTTTCCCATGGGAAAGACATTATTTGTCCCACCTCATAAGTCTCAAAGATCCTGTGACTCCTTTGTTGTTAGTGGACTGGAGTAGGTCTAATATTTTTTGAGCACCAACAATATGCAAAGCGCTGTGACAGTTGGTTTTATAGTTTTTCTCATTTAATTCTCCAAATAGATACTCTGTCTCAGATCCCATCTGGGCATCTTGCTTATCCATGGACTCTTGCATGACCTTTCCACACAGTTTCTGGCCTTCTCAAGCATCTTCTTTACTCCAGTTTTTTCCCATCTCCAACCTCCACTGGACAAATGACTTTGTCACCTCTGTCATGGAGGAAAGGGGGCTACATGAGCACACACTCTTCCTTAACCCCCTTACCACCTCCCCCTCAATCTCCAAATAATAGGAATCTACCCTATCAACCTTGCTGTGTGCATCTTTTAACTTATGCCAGATAACCTGTTCTTGGGCTCGTCCATCATTTATCAGAGCTCCTTCTTCTTTGAAAGTAGTTCCTTCACTTTTGGCTCTCAAACTTTCTCAAGCTTCAAAAACTAAAGACATTCATACCTTTCCCATGACAAACATACTTCTGAGTAGGGCTATCTTCATTTGTAGTTTCTATTCTTGCATGACTAGTTCTCAACCTCTCAAATCTGGCTTTTGCTCTACCACTGTAGTAAAATGACTAGTTGCTTTCTAATTGCCAAATCCAATGGGCCATTCTCAGTCTTCATCTTATTGGATCTCTATTGCATATGACCTGGATGATTAGGCATCTACTCAGAATTCTAGATATTTGAGATAAGGCTATATATCCTTATTCCCTGCATTTCTTCTCCATCCCCTTGATAAGATTTCTTCTTAATCGTTTCATGAGTTATTCTGTTTACTCCAACTATATGGTAATCTTCAAGGTTCTACTTGTCTTACTGGGGCTATTATTACTTTTAATGATCCTATAGGAGATTCTGTACACTCCTATAGTTAAAACTACCATTAACATCCCTAATGTTTATCTTTATTCCCACCCTTTTCCTTCTATTTTCAACTTAGATATTCAGAGGCATTTGACATGCCTACCTATATATATGTGTGTGTGTGTGTGTGTGTGTGTGTGTATGCAAATAGATACACAAATAGAGAGATTTATCCCTCAGATTCAAAATGAATGTATTATTATTATTCTCCATTGATTTGTTCCTTAGCATATAATCTTTATCTTTTCATATGGTGGGACATATATCCACCCTGTCTCTTATATTAGAAATCTGGGCATACTGCTTGAAGCTTCTCTCTTTTGAGCTCATACCTACAATTCATCTTGTAGTTTTAAATTTTCTGTAATTTATTTCCTTTTCTTCTCTACTCCCACTGTTAATGATTCAGGTCTTCATCAGTACCTCACAAATGGAAAAAGTAATCACATCTATTTCTTCTCAATGAGGTGCAGATTTAATGAGATGACATATGTTAAGAATTTAAATGCTATATGATATATCTAATAAATGTTGGCTATTAATTATACTCTAGTCTTGTCTCCCTTAAAGTACTTCACCTTTAGGCACTAGAACTATTAAATCTGACCATGAGATATTACTGAAACATTTAGTGATTTCAGAGGCAGATTTACTATACTACCAAAGACATAAATTTTATGATTTTTCACTTTTTTGACCCCCCCTTCTTAGTCTCTATCTAGTTTTATATTTGCGATTTTATGTTCTTTCTCTTGAAGAAGGTCCCTATATTTTAAAAGCCTCAGGCCTCATAAAACCTAGACTTTTACCTGGTTGTAGGTCTTGACTTAAACTCTCATCTACTTGTGGCTCTGGGGATGTTGAAATTTATGGACAGGAAGAGTTTTATGGACCTTAAAAGGGTATAGGTAAACAGGAAATCTCCAGTGGATCCAGGAACACTTATTACCTCCCTAATATAGAGGGTCCTGTGTGTTTTGTGCCCTCTGTGAAAAATATGTACAAGAACACTCAAACAAAATGCTCTAGGCTAGTTTTGCTGATCACTTACACAGAGCTCAAAACCTTCATTTCTAAGGTTATCTCTTCAGTTTCTAGTATTTTACATTGACCCAATTTCTTGTTCTCTCTCAAGGGATATGTGGCAGACATATTGGAAGTGCATATTGTAGGAACACTGTTCTCCTGTACCTTCTCCCATTTGAATCCAATTTTCTGAATTTTCTAACATTTGCTAATAATTAGCGGTCTAATAGGTGACACATATTCACTAAATCTTTCCATGACAGCAGTTTAATATGTAATGTGCTTATAAACTATACTAAAAATTTATTATTTATAACTAACACTATATGTGTTTCTATCCACTTTATAAGGATTAAATATATTATTTTAATAGCTAAATTATCCTTCAGTATGAAAATAAGACTGCAGAATTGTTGCAATAAAAATCAAAATTCCTGCTTAAAATTTATTAACTGTTTTTGACAAATAAACCCTACATCTCCAAGTTACATCAAATAGCCACAAATGCATTTCAAATAGAAAAAAAGTAATTTCATTTAACAGAGTACCAATTAAAATGTTAGGTTTAATGATTAAACTGAGTTAAATTGAAACAATCCACTATACTTTATTGTCCACATCACCAAATCACCTAATCTTAGAAATGTGCTGTTCATTTTTCTCAAAAGAGCTATAAACTTGTGGTGATATATTTGTTACACTTTTTTTTAAAACTCCTTTTAAATTTACAAAAGCTTTTTGAAATAGTTCCTTAATTCACTTAGAAATATAATTCAAATGTATTTTTCATATAGGATTGCCACAATTGTAAACCATCAAGTCCAAATACAGTGTATAAAAGAATGTTATTAAATTCCAGAAGGAAATTAGTAATCCATATACTACATTTAAATCTCATAAGATCAAGAAGAACAAAAACCAGGAAAAGTAGAGAACATATTCTCTATCTGAGATCTTTAAGTTTATATTTAATTATAAATGTAATAGTTTCTGTTATAGTCTACCTTTCAAGAAGACTTGTAATTATAATCATAAAAGACAATACTTATCTTATAAATACCTGATATAAATCTGAATTTACATCAAGCAAAAAATAAAAGGATATTTATCTATACTCATGCTTAAAGCTTTATTCTTCTATTTATTTATGTATTTCATTTTTAATAACTTTATTAAGATATTCACATACCATGCAGTTCACCAGTTTATTTAAAGTGTATAATTCAGTGGTTTTCAATATATTACATAGATACAAGTAACCATTACCACAGTCAATTTTAAAGCATTTATATCACCTCAAAAGGGAACTCAGTATCCTTTAGCTATCAACTCCCTCTCATCTACCCCTCTCCCCAGCCCTAAGCAATCATTAATTTTTCTCTCTACATAGACTTGCCTATTCTGGAGATTTCATATTAAAGAAATCATGTCATATGTGGTATTTTATGACTGGCTTCTCTCACTTAGCATAATGTTTTCATAGTTCATCCATGTTTTATCATGTATCCATACTTCATTCCTTCTAATGGCCGAATATTCCATTGTATGACCAACACATTTGGTTTTTCCACTGATCAGTTGATGAACATTTGGGTTGCTTCTGCCTTTTCCCTACCATGAATAATGCTGCTGTAAACATTTTTGTGCAAATTTTTGGGTGAACATATGTTTTCACTTTTCTTGGGTGTGTATATATAGCTGTAAGTAGAACTGTTGGGTCACATGGTGACTATGTTTAAACATTTGAGGAACTGCCAGACTGTTTTCCAAAGTGGCTGTACCATTTTACATTTTACCAGCAGTGTGTGAGGGTTCCAGTATCCCCGCATCATCAGCAACACTCCTTATTATCTGACTTTTTAATTTTAGTGATCCTAGTGGGTAGAAATGGTATCTTATGTGCTTTTGATTTGCATTTCCCTGGTGCCTCAGCATGTTGAGCTTCTTTCCATGTACTTATTGGCTATTTATGGATCGTTTGTATAAATGTCTATTCAGATCTTTTACCCATTTTTTAAGTTGAGTTGTCTTTTTCTTCTTGATTTACAAGTGTTCTATCTATATTTGAGGTATAATACTTTATCAGATAGATACTTGATTTGCAAATATTTTCTTCCATTCTGTGGGTTGTCCTTTCACTCTCTTGAGACTGTCCTTTGAAGCACAGTTCTTAAATGAAGTCTAATTGATCTATTTTTGTTGGTGATTGTGTTTCTTGCTTTTGATATCATATTTCAGAATCCATTGCCAAATTTGAGGGCATGAAAATTTAGCTCTATTTTCTTCTCAGAATTTTATAGCTTTAGTCCTTACATTTAGGTCCATTTTGAGTTAATATTTGTATATTGTTTGAGGTAAGGGTCTAACTTCATTCTTTTGAATGTGGCTGTCCCAGTGGTCTTAGAACCATTCATTGAAAATACTGTTCTTTTGGGGTGCCTGAGTGGCTTAGTCGATTGAGCATTCGACTCTTGGTTTTGGTCAGGTTGTGATCTCAGGGTTGTGAGATCCAGCCCCGCATCTCATCAGGCTCAGTGCTCAGTGGGGAGTCAGCTTCCCCTCTCATTCTCCCTCTGCCCCTCCCCTCGCTTGTGCTCTCTCTTTCTCTTAATAAATGGGTCTTTTTTTTTAAAGAGAGAGAGAGCACAAGCAGGGGTAGCAGCAGAGGGAGAGGGAGAAGCAGGCTCTCCACTGACCAGGGAGCCTGATGCGGGGTTCGATCCCAGGACCCTGGGATCACAACCTGAGCTGAAGGCAGATGCTCAACCGACTGAGCCACTCTGGTGCCCCATAAATAAATGGGTCTTTAAAAAAAAAATACTATTCTTCCTGCATTCATGTATCTTGACACCCTTGTTGAAAACCAGTTGACCATAAATAACATGGTTTATTTCTGGGTTTTCTATTTTATCCCATAGATCTATATGTCTTTCCTTAGGCCAGTATCACATTTTTCTGATTACTATTGCTTTGTAGTAGGTGTTGAAATCAGAAAGTGTGAGTCCGACTACATTGCCCTTTTCTAATCAGATTGTTTGGCTGTTCTGATATTCTCACAATTCCACACGGATTTTAAAATCAACTTGTCAGTTTCTGCAAGCAAGCCAACTGGCCGCCTGATAGGTATTGCATTGAATTTATAAATCAATTTGGAGAGGATTGTCATCTTTTTTTTCTTTTTAAGATTTTATTTATTCATTTGAGACACAGAGATACAAGAGAGAGAGAGAGCATGAGCATGGAGAGAGGCAGAGGGAGAAGGAGAAGCAGGCTCCCCGCTGAGCCAGGAGCCCGATGTGGGGCTCGATTCCAGGACCCTGGGATCATGGCCTGAGCCGAAGGCAGATGCTTAACCACCTGAGCCACCCAGGCGCCCTGAGGATTGTCATCTTAACAATATTAAGTCTTGTGATTCATGACCATAAAATATTTTTCCATTTCATTAGATATTCCTTAATTTCTTTCAACAGTGTTTTGTAGTTTTAAGAGTAAAAGTTTTGTACTTCTTTTGTTAAATATATTCCTAAATATTTTAATCTTTTTCATGATATTACCAATGGAATTGTTTTCTTAATTTCATTTTTGGATTATTCATCGCAAATGTATAGAAATACAACTGATTGCTGTATATTAAAATTGTATCATGTAACCTTGGTGGATCGATTTTTTAAATTCTGTTTTATTGGGTTCCATAGGATTTTCTATATACAATATAATATTATATGCATAAAGAGATGGTCTTACATCTTCCCTTCTGAAATGGATTGGTTATATTTCTTTTTCTTACCTAATTGATCTGGTTAATACCTCCAGTAGAATGTTAAATAGAAGCAATAAGAGGGGACATTCTTTTCTTCTTGAATGTATGGAGAAAGAATCCAGTCTTTAATCATTAAGCATCATGATAGCTGTAGGTATTTTATAGGTGCCCTCTATGAGGTTGAGGAAGTTCCCATCTCTTCCTAGTTTGTTGAGTGTTTTTCTCATGAAAGTGCATTGTATTTTTTCAAATTATTTTTCTGCATAATTGGGATAAACATGTAGATTTTGTATCTTTTACTCTATTGTTACAGCATATTGTATTCATTGATTTTTGGATGTTAAGCCAACCTTGCATCCCTGTGATAAATATCATGGTTTGAATGTTTTGGGCTCCTCAGAATTCATATGTTGAAAACCTAATGGCCAAGGTGATGGTAATTAGGAGGTATGGCCTTTGGGAGGTGATTGGGTCATGAGGACACAGCCCTCATGAATGGGTTTAGTATCCTTGTAAAAGTTGTCCCAGAGAGCTAGTTCACCCTATCTGTTATGTGAGGATACAAAGAGAAATCTGAAACCCAGAAGAGGGTCCTCACCTGACTCTTCTGGTACCTCATTCTTAGACTTTCAGCCTCCAGAATTGTGATAAATAAATGTGTTGTTTATAAGATACCTAGTCTATCGTATTTTGTTATGGCATCCCTAGCACATCTTCTATATGTTGCCGAATTCTATTTGCTAGCCTTTCATTGGTTTTTGCTTTGATATTCGTAAGAAATTTGGGTCTAGGGCGCCTGGGTGGCTCAGTTGGTTAAGCGACTGCCTTCAGCTCAGGTCGTGATCCTGGAGTCCCGGGATCGAGTCCCGCATTGGGCTCCCTGCTCAGCGGGGGGTCTGCGTCTCCTTCTGACCCTCTTCTATCTCGTGCTCTCTGTCTCTCATTCTCTCTCTCTCAAATAAATAAATAAAATCTTTAAAAAAAAAAGGAATTTGGGTCTACAGTTTTTCTTATGATGTTTGTGTGGTAATACTGGCCTTATAGAATGAGTTAGGAAATGTTCCTTTCTCTTTTATTTTTGTTGAAGCATTTCAGAGGGATTGGTGTTGATTCTTTTTTAAGTGTTTGGTATAATTCATCAGTGAAGCCATCTGGCCATGGGCTTCTCTTTGTTGGGAGAGTTTTAGTTACTCATTCAGTATCTTTACTTGTTATGTAGATCCGTTTAGATTGTCTCTTTCTGTTTGAGGCAGTTTCAGTGGTTTGTGTCACTTAAAATGTGTAATTTTTGGCACACAATTGTTTATACCATTTTCTTACATTCCATTTTGTTTCTGTATGGCAGAAGTAATGTCCCTACTTCCATTTCTGATTCTAATAATTTGAATATTTTCTTTTTTTTTTCTTGTTCCATTTAGCTAAATGTTTGTCAATTTTGTTGATCTTTTCAAAGAACTAGCTTTTGGTTTCAGTGATTTCTCTGTTGTTTTCTCTATTTCATTAATTTCTCTTTTAATCTTTATTTTTTTTCATTCTACTTTCTTTCAGTTTAGGTTGCTCTTCTTTCTCCAGTGTCTTAAAGTGAACATTTAGGGTATTGATTTCAGATCACTTTTCTTCTTTGTTGTAGGCATTTATAGTTATAAAATTCCCTATAGGCATTTGCAGCTATAAATTACTACTTGAGCTTAATCCTGCAAGCGTCTGTATGTTTTATCTTTATTTTCATTAGTCATAAAGTATTTTCTAATTTCCTGAGATTTTTTCTTGACCCACTGATTATTTAAGAATATATTAACAATAACAAGAGTTGTTTAGGGAGGGAGGTTGAAATATTATGAAACACCCAATATCTAAATCAGGTAAATAGAAAGCTTCTCTGTTCAAAACCAGAGAAGATGCTTCAGAACTTGGTCTGCTTGTCCTCCGCTGACCTGTTATTATAACACAGCAATGGTTCATGAAGCACATTCTCATGAGGCTGGGGTTCTGATGAATATAATTTGAAAGCTACTGATTTAGCCCAGCTTCCACAGTTTATAGCTGAGGAAATTGAAACACAGAGAGGGTAAGCAATTTAACTAGAATCAAGTAGATAGTGACATGATTGCATAATTCACTCTAGAACATATGATCTTTAGCCTCTTTGGAACAAAGCTGCTAGATTACGGGATACTTTATTCAACAAATATTTATTGAGAGCTTACTGTGTATAGATAAGCAATGTTAAGGCACCCAAGATACAGCAGTGACCACAATAGAGAAGATCCTTGTCTTTCAGAATTTGATGTGGAAAATTGTCCCTAGTGTTTGCCATCCTTGGGGCATATTCTGAGTGACATATTCATTATCGGTTGTCGCTTTTCCGTGGCTTATTCTTTCAATCTTGTGACTCAGGGTATTACTTCTTTGGATAACAAGCTAGTTAGATGTGTTGACAGTGATTGTGGTATGGAGAAATATGACTTGCCAAATGAGAACTTAACCCAAACTTTGACTTCACTGTTTCAATAAAAAAGGCCCAGCATCTGGTTTTCAGTTTCAAATGGTCTACAAATTGTTAGTGACTAGACTGACATATTAGATGTGTATAATTGTTAGCTCTGTTTATAATTTTCAGCCACTTCTCTTTTAAATCAGTTGTTTCTATCCATATAATATCTGATTGAAAATAATTACATGTTCTTATCTCCTTGGTTGATCAATTTTTATTCTAATATTTGAAAGTTCTGGTATAATAGTCACTTTTTTTTCTTATTTTTTGGAAAAATAAATTGAAGGTACAATTTTATTTTATGAATTCATTTTATATTTTCATGCACGGGGGTTCAGAAGTGATTTTAATTAAGGTGTATTAAATTTAATGCACAGAACTTTAGTATAGTGAAATTCAGAAATCAAGAAAGTAGTTAGGTAAGTGTACTTAATGTAGTTTAGAAAATTGCAATTTTCTTTGTTGTTGCTATATCATTTTTTTTTTTGATGAACAGAAAAAACTTCATTTTTTAAAAATAAAAGTCAGTGGAAAAACAGTGTCTGAAATAGAATTTTGTTCTTAAGTTTATGGGCAATTGTGGTACTCATTTGAATGCAATGAATGGGAACCAGTGGCACATTCTATTGTAATATCACACATAGGTGTAATAAAACATAATGAAGGTATTTGAAGTTAGCTTCTTTTCAGTATTATGTCTATGATTATTTACCATTCTTATGTTAATAAGTTTCTTTATTTTACCATTAAACATAGAATCTTAGGGAATTTTCATTTTGTCCGTTATGCTTAAAATATTTTGATCTCTGTCTTCTGTGTTTTAATAAGTGTCATGACAGCTGGTGTGATCACAGCTCTTGTGGAAGGAAATAATAATCTTGTCTTTTCTCAGAGAGGTGCCTCGTAACCACCTCTGGGATGTGGAGGGCTGCCCCAGGTGTACCTAACTGACTTCATGTAGAAGCATAGTTGGGATCTACCATTAGGAAAAGGGGGTCTGGTGATAGAGTGAAAGAAGAAATTATGTAGTTTCAGTGGTCAGCAGGTGAGTGGGCACTTAAAAGATAAACCTATTAACACCTTATATACAAATTTCTAGGTCTGACCATTGATATTTATATTTTATTGATTATCCTGCTTTCCGTAATACTTTTTATCCTAATCTGGGTCACTGATATGCATCACCTTTGGAGAATGTATTCATGGGCAGTAACTGAATCTTTTGAGCCTCTTCCCTAATCACACTACTGGGTGTAGGGATCAGTCCTGTTGATCAGAGTATTCTCCTCAATTCATATCACTGCTCACAGATTCCTCAGCTGAGTCAGAAAATTGGGTCATGTGCTCTTGTATTCTGGCCTCAGCCCAAGCCACCCTTGGGTGGGCAAATGACTGAGCTGCTGAGAATGTTCACTCCTATCTCTTTCCATTTCAGGGTATCTCTTCTTCAGTTCTTTTCTTTGCCTGACTTGTGGCAGGTTGTAACCTGATTGGAACACTGAGTGTCTCCCTTTTGTATAAAATCCCCTTTAGAAACGTCATTTTAGAAAAATTTAATTTTTAGCCAACAACCTTGGTTTTTCTCAGAAAAAGAAATTTTATATTTATTGATTGAATGATTGATTGAAGTATACCCAACGCATGATGTTACATTATTTTCAGGTGTATGACATAGTGATTGGACAAGTCTATATGTTATGCTGCAGGTTTATGTTCACCACAAGTGTAGCTCCCATCTGTCACCATGCAATGCTATTACAATATCATTGGCTATATTCCCTATGCTGTGCCTTTCATCTCCATGACTTATTCATTCCATAACTGGAAGCCTGTATCTCCCAGACCCCTCCACCCATTTTGCCCATCTCCCCATCCCTCCCTCTGGCAACCATCAGTTTGTTCTTTGTATTTGTGGTTCTGTTTCTAGTTTTTTTTTTATTTGTTCATTTTTTGGTTTGTTTTTTAGATTCTGCATATAAATGAGATCATATAATATTTGTCTTTCTCTGACTTGAGAGATTTTAGACTTCTAGTTAACATTGTGATTTTTGAGGTGGAAATTATACAGTGATAATATAGATCTTTAACACAATATTTGAGCTATAATTGTGTGATTCCAGTAAATCTTAATATGGAGAGAAAGAACTGGAAATGCTTCCTGGGAAAGTTAGGAAAGAATTTTTGTGGAGAAAAAAACTTAAAATATAAAGAATTTCTGTGGAGGATTGATAGCTTAGATTGATTTTTCTGGGCATAGTATATGTTTTCTCACATATAAAAATGATTTTAAAGGATAAATAAAAATGATTTAATTAATAATCTATATCTGTATCCATATCTAAGCTGTGTTGCATTTCATTTAATTATTTGTCCTAAAAGTTTATTGTTTAATTATAGTATTTGTACCTCTTCCATTCTTCATATGTTTTGTATTTTTGTTAGAAACTTCATTATATTTTATTGAAGATTTAAAAGCGTTTCACTCATTCATTTGGATTTGTTTTAAGGGAATTCAAATGATGAAGAAATCATACTGTTTGTCCTCAGGAAGCTTATGGACTAGTAGAAATGACAGCAATTGGGCACATGAGAACCCTTATACACAACTCAAACTGATAAGTGCTTGTCTCCTTACTTTCTCATCACTGGAGTGTTTATTCACCTGGTTACAAAAATTGTTTCAGGGCTTCAGTTGTCCACAGTTGATTTAGGGACAGTCAGACTTGGGACCTTTGCTGGAATTTTGGAAAAGGGATTTATTTTCCCCCCCAGGTCTGCTAAGCTGGTAAAATATAAGTCTGGGGTAAGTGGGTAGAGTCTCCAAGAATGAGGTCAGCATAGAGAAAGAAGGATGACATCTTAAGATTTCAGGTGTATTTCTGGGTGATATCATTGTAACGGTGGTCATTCCTTCTGTATATTGCCAATTAGTGGGTCAACAAACTACCTCTGTGGTCCCTGCAGTTTTAGTTGGATTTCTGACACAAATGGAAGTGATTTGAGAATTGCAGTATCTGAAGCCTGTGCTCTCCCCACGTTGCTGTTAGTTGCCAACCCTGGTTATACATCAGGGACACCTGGATGTCTTTTACAAAATACAGTTTCCAGATCCAAGTCTAGACCTACTGAATCACTCCCAGGTTGGAAGAGGTCTAGGAACTTGTATTTTAAAAGTTTCCAGGGTGCCTGGGTGGCTCAGTCGGTTAAGTGTCTGACTTTGATCTCAGCTCAGGTCTTGATCTCAGGCTGGTGAATTCAAGCCTCGCATTGGGCTCCACACTGGGCATGGAGCCTACTTTAAAAAAAAAAATTATTGGAAGTGGGGCGCCTGGGTGGTGCAGTCAGTTGAGCATCGAACTCTTGGTTTCAGCTCAGGTTGTGATCTCAGGGTTGTGAGATTGAGCCCAGCTTCAAGCTCTGTGTTCAGCGTGGACTCTGCTTAAGACTCTCTCTCCCTCTGCCCCTCCCCTCCTCTCTCTCAAATAAATAAATAAATGTATAAAAAAATAAAAGTTTCCTTCCAAATCACTGTCAGAGTTAATCCACATATTAGAGTTGGGGATCCATTGCTGTGCAGTGTAATGCCACCCCTTGACATCTCCATTTTATAAATGGAGAAAGTCAGGCCCAGAAAATTAAAATCCCTTTAGGAGGCCATGTAAGAGGTCACATCAAGTCTCCTGAGTAGGCACCCAAGTCTAAGTCTTTGTCTGTTGCTTTTTCCGTTATGCAATGCTGCATTAAAAAGTCACATTGCTCTTTATTCTTAGGTTAGTGATTATCTTAGTTTGAGTCCCCTAGACAATGAAGCCTGATGCAAGAATTAAATACTGATGCTTTACTTGAGAGGTGCAAACTCAGGGCAATGAGAGTGGGAGAAAAGAGAAACAAGGGAAGAATGGGAAGCAAAACAATGAATGATGCTTGAGCTGCTTTCTCACTGTCCACTATTTACCTACATGAATAGATGCAACAGGTTGCTCAGCAGGTATCACTTTGAAAAACTATGTGAAAAGCGCCCCTGAGCAATCATTGTGAAAGAGGAAGGAAAGGAGTTTTGTCTTCATGTTTACCTCCTGTCTCCTGTACCTATTTGCCAGATTTTACTCCATGGGAGTTAATGGCCCTTGGCTTTGAGGTGGCCTTCCCTGGCCCTACAGAATGCCAGGTTCCATGCCCTACCATGGCAAGAGGAGCCAGAAATTCTGAATTTGGGACTGATCTACCTGTCCCTCAAGCAGCAGCCAAGGGGTTGGCTCCATTAGTTCTGAAGGAAGTTGCCGGTCATCCTCAGGCTGAGGAACATGGAGGCGGGACAAGTAGCTGAGGTTGCTGGAGGTGGCAGAACCAAGGGAATCTCAGGAAGCAGGTGAAATGGATCCCATACAGCAATGTTGTCTTACTGTTAATATTTTAAAGAATTCTTGTTACACTGTCAGCAGCTTTCATAGACAATATCCAGTTTCTTTCCCTTTCCCCTACCATCTCTGCTCACAAACTTCATCCCAGGTCCTGAGCCTGCTCTCATCTGAGACCTGGGATCTAGGCACCCATCTGTGCTGTCCACCAGTCTCCCCTGTCATGCCTGCAGTCTCATGAGTTCTACTGTAATATTAATCTGTCAGCCTTGCCTCCTTTCTGTGCTTCCATCCTTGTGATGCATCTTCCTCTCTCCCTTGTGTTTCAGTACCCAGGTAAAAGTTTCTACTCTGTTTCTTAAAATCCAAGCTAGTTGTTTTCAGACTCCCTCACTAGGTACTGGTATACTCACTCTTCCTGCCATCTACTCTTGTCCTAGACAGCCCAAGTTCCCTCAAAGAAGAATCTTGCCTCTGAACTTGGGATCCCGTGTCTTTCTTGGCTGTAGTACAGGTCTCTGACATCAATCAGACCTAGTTTTTCTTATCTCTGGTCCACATACTTGATTATAATTTCACTTCTATTTTTGAAAATCCCAGTCACAAATGTGTGACTAATTCTCCTTTCTCGTCTGGCTGCCTTTCCCATACCTGTCCTCCCAGAGTAAAAGTTTCCAGCTTGTTCAGTTGTTAATCTGTGTCTTGTCCTAACATTTGGGGGTTCTGCCAGCCCCAGGTTCTTTCCTCTTCACGCCATACATTAATGAAACATGATTGTGTCCTATATTATCAAAGAAAACATACTTTAATTCAAATAATTTGCTATAACCAAGTCAACATAATTGTAATATCCAAGACTGTGTATATATTATTTATCCTTACAGTTTTATTGTAAGATACTTTCAGTCTATCAATGTCTCCCGCTTTGCTTTTTATTGTTTTTTATCTACGGACATAGAGCCTGAAAGCAAAAACAAATGTGAACTTTAAATGGCATCTTAATCTTTCTATTAGATCTTCAATAGTGAACATATGCTATGCAATAATGCATTAAGGAAGACATTTAATCCAAAATTGCATAAGCCTTTTCCCCTAGTTTAAGTCCTAGGGAATGTGTTGTTTATTGGCTTGCTAACAGCTTAAACTAATTTGCACTCTTAATAAATCAATCTATGAGAACTTAAAAATCAACTCTGTTTAAAACAGATTTTATTTTTAACATATGACAGAGAAAGTTTATGGTATTCGGAATTGAAAATTCAAAAGACAGTTAATTTACCATCAATAATCTTTTGCTCCTTCCTCATGGAGGGGTTAATTAGAAATTTTATTTCAGTTCTTTTGGAAATTTTGTCTTAAAAAATTATATAGAAAGAAGAGACAATTTCCTAGTTAAAATATTGGCAAGCTGCAACTCCATAATAAGCTCCTTCTAATTTTCCATTAAATGATCCATGAATACATACAGAAATTCAAAAATTCTGTGGCAGTGGAAAGGAAAGATAACAGCCATCCATTTACATAAGTCCTTTGAGAAATTCCCAGTAATTACTGAGCTGATGTGGCCTGATTGAAAAACACATTTAATAGCCTCCACAGCTCATGCCTAATTAAAAGAAAATTTAAGTATAAAGAGGAAACAGTCTAGTCCCATAATCTGTCTTTTCCTCAGAAATTTATTATCTGCACCTACCAGAAAACTTGGAAGCCACCTCCTTATTGCATCCCTTCTGGCACATAGTAGGTGTCTTTTAAAACTTTTTTCTGATGAGTAAATGAATCCATGTGAAATACTTTCTAAGGAGGCCCTCTTACTAAGACTTCTTTTTCTGCATTCCTCTTGAAGATCCAAACCCCCTGGAATTAAAATGACTGTAACCATTGGGGAAAATGTGGAGGAACGTCATTCTACCAAGGCTGTATAGAATCTAGCATGTACAGAGATGGGAAGAGTCCAAGTGATTTGTGGTTCATGTTACTGGTGACATTAGAGTTTATCCATTAATAGGAAGATAATGCAATTTTCTAAAACGTCAATTTTCCCAAGTTTATTTGAAAACTGCCAATGGATGTAAGACACTATCCTCCCTACATCTAATAGATGGGTGCTTCTTTGCTACAGGAAATTGGCCCACGGGGATGCACTGAGTTACCTCCACATGCAGATCTAAGAAATCGCTGCAAAGTAAAAGGAGGCTGAGACCCTGTACAAGTGACCACCTCGGAGAGATACCTCTCTCCTTTCTATACAAGCAAACGAGAAAAGAAAAGGCAGAAATGATTCTATTAATGCTAAAAGATAAGAGAGTGACACCTAAATTCACACTTAAATGGGTTATAGTGAAACTATAGAAGGGCAAACACAAGAGAAATTCTGAAAAACAAGACAAAAAACCACGATTTTCAAAGGAACAAAAATTATAGCAAAGGTAGAATTCCCAACAGTAAGAATAGAAGCCAGAAGAATGTGGAATTACAGTGCTGAAGCAAATTAACTGTCAGCCTAGAATTTTAAATCCCAGTAAACTATCACTCAAGAGTAAGGATGAAATAAAAGTATTTCCAGTCCAACAATGAGATTGAGACAATTTAAAACTCACAGATACTTGCTAAAAGAACAAATGGAGAACCTACTTCGGAATGAAGGAAATTGAATTCAGAAAAAAGAAATAGGATCCAGTAACAGTGGTCATTAAAACTATCAATAAATGTGTGTAAATCTCAATGAGCATTGACTATGGAAATAATAATGAATAACTCAGGTGTTCTAAAAGCAAAGTGAACTCAAGTACTAGATAATAACTTTATCAGGGGGATGGGTATTGCCATCAGACATGTAAGGTTTTTGCTTTTGGGGGGAAGAGGTTTGAACAATTTTAATACATTTTTTATAAAGTGTAAATGTTGAAAACTTGGGACAACCAAAAAATAGATAGGATATATATAATTTTTTTTTTAAGATTTATTTATTTGAGGGGGGGAGATGGAGAGGGAGAGTTATTTTTTTAAGCAGACTCTGCACTGAATGCAGCGTCTGACTGAGGGCTCAATCCCACAACCCTAAGAGACCGTGAGATCATGAACGGAGCCGAAACCGAGTCAGACACCCGAGTGACTGCACCACCCAGGCGCCCATGTTTTTTTAAGTAGGCTTCATGCCCATCATGGAGCCCAACACTGAGCTTGAACTCACGAATCTGAAATTAAGACCTGAGAGGGAAAGTCGGACACTTAACCAACTGAGCCACCCAGGCACCCCAGAATATATAATTTCTAAACCAGTAGAGGCATAAAAGAAAATAAAGAAAACTTTGATGAGTCCAGTAGAATGCAAGAACAGAGAAGAATTAAAGGAAGGTTGTGGTACAGAGAGGTACCATATGAGATGTTCAACACAAATATATCATTAATCATAAATATAAACAGACTAAACTGTGAAAGTTGATATTTTGAGAATAGAAAGTGAAATGCAGCTTTATGCTGTTGACAAAATTACCTGGTAAGATATCTAGAAATGTACATATCTAGTAATGTATATACTCATCAAAAATTAGCTGACATAAATAGAGTAAGTAGACTTTAAAGCAAAAAAATATATTAATTTTTTAAAAAAAATCACCCAATGTAGAGAAAAATTCCAAACTTATTTCCACCTAACCACATAATCTCAAAATGTGTAAAGCAAAATTTGACACATATGGAAGGAGAAATGAACAAACCCTCAGAGTAGGAGATTTTATTATACTTCTTTCAGTAATTGGAAGGTCAAGCTGACAGGATGTTAGTAAAGCCCTACCAGACTTGACCAACACAATTAATAAGGTTAGGCTTTCCTCTACTGATTAAGCCCTACTGCAGCTCTGCTGCAAACAATTGTCAATTTTTGCCGTTCAGTTATTCCTGCACTTTGATCTCTCTCTCTGGACTTCTTCCTATGCTTTAGGGCACCTGTGAGGATGTGCAAGTATTGCCTTTCAGCAAAATCTGACAGGGGACTGCATACCAGTCTTTCTTGGTTACGGATACTTAAAAAATTTCATGGGGAAAAAAGTCTAGTGCTCTCAGCCATTTAGAATTGGTCAGGAAAATAAAGGTCATATGCCATTCTCTTAGCATCCCCCAAACTTTCTTTTTCCTTCTTTGATTCCTACTTCCCCCTCTTCTTTATTTTTATCCTCCTTCCTTCTTCCTTTCTTCCTTTTTTTCCTTTTTGTATCTCTTTTTATCCCTCTATTTTCACCCTTAAATGTTATATTATTTGAGATCTTCCTGGTGATAGAGAAGCAAAAGTAGTTGGGCCTCTTTTGAAGTGATAAAATCCATTTTAACCAGTATTTCAAAAACTGAATTTGTCCATAAATAATGTGGGTCTTTATCATTTTAAATTGCTGTTACTTTATTGAATAGTATAATAAATTTAACAATTTAAGCAGCAAGTCATTTCAGAAAACAGTTTTTCCTGAGTGGATGATACTAAACTACACTTCTACTAAAGAAAACATTTGGGGCACCTGAGTGGCTCAGCCGGTTAAGTGTCTGCCTTAGGCTCAGGTCATGATCTCAGGGTCCTGGGATCTCTACTCAGCAGACAGTCTACTTCTCCCTCTCCCTCTGCCTCCTCCCCCCTGCTCATGCTCTGTCTCTGTCTCTCTTTCTCTCAAATAAAGAAATAAAATCTTAAAAAAAAAAAGGACATTTTACAAAATAAATCAAACACACTCTAAAATTTGTAATTGATGAATCCTTTCCTTGTTTATGTGAAGTCTATGGCATACTTCATGTTTTTGATATTAAATGAGGAAGCTCAGTAATGAGCAATCGTTAGCATGCAATGAGTCTATCACTTACTTTACCTGAGTATTTGTGAGGCAGATGCTCATGTGCCAATAAGAACATAATAAAGTAACTAAAATGGGTAAAATTCCAACTAGCATGTGATTTGGTCTTTTTATTTGTAGAATAGAAAAAAAAATCTGCACTGAAACTTTCTAGTAGTAGATGGAAGTGGGATTAGCAAATGGGAAAATATAATTACTCATGCATTAATTTACAACAAATATTTATTATAAATTCATTTATGTAAATTGATTTGTATCATAAATATAGTAATTCTCTTGGTACCTCATTTTCTGAATTAAGATATGCTTGCTAATAATATACCTAAATAACTATAGAAGTTAATAACCATTTTACTGTATTACTCAGTCTCTTCCAAATTTCTGATGTACTTTCATCTAATCATGAAATATTAAGGCAGAAAGAAATCTAGTAGAGGTGAGTTAATCAAATTATATTCTATAGAGCCTTGACATTCCTTTAAAGTGCTTTTGTTTGTCTATAGGGGGGCTGTGGAAATGAATGGAAGCTTCTAGCTTCTCATCTTACTTCAACCAGATCAACTCTAGGTTACTTGGTTTTATATTTGTATATTGAGATTCTGTTTTAGGTATTTTTCAGACACAGTACCCCCCAAGCCAAAAAATAAGATGTTTAAAAGCCACTGATTAAATCTTACTCCTTAATTTAACCAGATTAAGAATTTATATGCTAAAAAAAAAGACTCTTTAAATTGTTTGCCCAAGGTCACACAATATAGGAAAGGGAGCTAAAACTAGAAAATGGGATTTTTAACTCTCACCTTACTAGTTTTATACATGTGTCTTTCTTTGCACTTAAGACACGGTGGATTGTTTCGGTAAAGCTCAAGTGGACCACGTCTGCCTGTACACATATTTTATGTAGTCTCCCCTTCCTTGTTGACCCTGGTCTTGGCCATGTGACTTGCTTTGGCCAGTGGTTTACTAAAGAATGTGAAAGTAGCAGATATATGATAACCATTTATATATTAGGGCTTTCTTTTGCAGCTAGTACTTTTCATGTACTATATGAAGCATATTTGGCTCATCTCATAGATTAGAGAGCTCCTGGCCAGAATTCCTAGTTGAGGTCCCAAATCATGAGTGAGCCCAGCTAATACCACATAAAGTAGATAAGCCTTCCCAAATGAGGTCAGATCACAGACTCATGAGCAAATAGATGGTCATTTCTTTAAACCACTAAGTTTTGAGGTAGTTTGTTTTCGTAGTGATAGCTGACCAAAAGAGCAGTATTGACTTATTCTGCCAACCATGACCTTTCCTAGGATCTGAGTGCAGCATATTTTTATGGGTTATTTCAAAAACTATAGAGCACACTGACTTCTAGTAGCTAATGTCATATAAAATTATGTATTCTTGGGGCGCCTGGGTGGCTCAGTCGTTAAGCGTCTGCCTTCGGCTCAGGTCATGATCCCAGGGTCCTGGGATCGAGCCCCGCATCGGGCTCCCTGCTCTGCGGGAAGCCTGCTTCTCCCTCTCCCACTCCCCCTGCTTGTGTTCCCTCTCTCGCTGTGTCTCTCTCTGTCAAATAAATAGATAAAATCTTAAAAAAAAAAATTATGTATTCTTTCACTAGAGAGAGTCTGTCTTTATTTCCTTTATTTCCTTCAGTAACTGTAATCTGGCAAATGTAGATATATTTGGTTATCTTTAATCATAGAACCCTGGGAACTGCCACAGTTACCAGGATCATCTGTGAGGGAAGGGCACCAGGTGAGCTACATCTGAGCATCTGAGTAGAGTAGGGATGGAAAGGACAGGTCCAGATTGTTCCTAACATAGGTGATACCAGGTCGAAAGTACAAATGAAAGCCCATATGCCATATGTCTAAATTTTTTAAGTGGTAAATCAAACTAACAAATTTTTAAATAGATTATATTATTCCACCTTGACAAATACAACTTTAAACCAAGCTGTAAGACCACGTTTGAATTTAGAATTTTGGACCACCTCAGAGTTTTGCACTAGAATATGATAGCACAGAATAGCTGGGCCCTGGCCAAATGCCCACTCTGTTCTCTTCCTTCCTTCAACTTCAGCACCCCTTCAACAAGGGGTTCTCATATACAAATTTGTGGATGTCTCAGCCCACGTAATTAATTTTGGTCTCCATCTTCCCCTTGATAGCCACGTCTTAGGCTGCAATTCTAGGAGTGTTCTGATGAGAGGACTGTCAAAGAGAAGAGTCCTGTGCAAGCCCTGGAAATGGGATCCAACTCTTTGGACTGTGAATTATGGCATCACTTGAACTGGGAACATGGATGCGGCTGGGTTGCCTAGAGGCCTGTCCCAATGGGCCCATGTACTCCTTGCATGTGCAGAGAGACAATGACAGAGGACACTCAAAGGCCCTAGAAAGCGTGAGGCCCTGGACAGGAAGCTCTCTTTCTTGGGCCTAACGGTGTGTGTTTGGTTGGGGGATCCCCAGCAGCAGACCCTGAAACTAGGTCTTGAGAGCAAGTAGTTTGAGAGGTGATCTCAGGAACCATAGGTAGGCGTGTGAGAGAGTGAGAGAGCAAGGAGAAGCCAAGTCAGGTAGTGTTAATGGGCAGTTGCCACTGTTAACAATTTGGGCTCAGTTGGGGATCTCTAGGAGTTCATGTAGAATTCACCTCAGAGTTATCCCTACTAAAGGTCAAAGACCCTGGGTTAATTTTCTACCAATTTGATACATTATTTGTTGAGGATTGCAAAGGTAGGCATGAACTATCACTTCTGGCCTGATCCACATGAGGGCTGAGTACCTTCCTATGCTCAGAGAAAGCCCTCAGAGAGAAAGAAGTTTTCCATAAGGCCATTTGCCTGCAGGGCGGACTTAAATGCCCAGGGGACGTGGCAGAGCATGGATGGTATCTGCTCCAGTGCAGATTCGGAAAGGACTTTGAGAAAACCTGCCCCTAAAAACAATGATGGTATGATGGCATAATGTGGCCAGTAAAATTTCCAAGTTTCTAAAGATCAAAATGGTTTCTACAGCTGCTATTTTACATCTGAAGGGATGCAGAAACAGAAGTGGCTTCTTATTTATAATAGATGATAATACTCCTATTTATGTTTATTACTCAAATCGAATTATTTTGGATGTTTAAGAAACGATGCATATGATTTTATCAGTACATCTTCAAAAATAGAACTATCTTACCGTGAACTCCACTGTTACGATGGATTCCTTTCCGGACTGGCAAAGAAAGAGGCTGGCACCGTGCATTCCTTAGGGTCTTTACTCATGAACATTTCATGAGTTGGAAAATGTACACTGAAGAATGTCCTTGGCTTTCACTTTCAGACTCACTATCATTAGGAAGTGGATATTTTTAGGGAAAGGAAAATAGTGTAGAACATAAAGCCTCTGATAGAAGCTTTATACTGGGACTTGTGCATTTCAATTATTTTTTACTATTAAATGACTAGTGATTCTTTATCTTTGATGAGAATAGTTAATTACTGTTGAGTTGGAGTTGCTTAAATTTCCTATTCTAAGCAGTTTAATTTTATTTAAATTACCTAATCTAAATATTTTCATTTCAGTCTGTTTGTGAAAGAGAACAATGAGGTTTCTTTATTTCTCTTAATAAAGCAACAAATTTTGATCAGATGATTATCTCACCTGGTTTGTTCAAATGATGTTGCCACAACTCAAACAATTCTCTCAGAATGAAAACAATCAATGAATAACAGATGATAAAATGTGCCTGGAGTCCTTTTCGACGAGAAAAAATTTTATTCTAAAATTAAATCTGTACTTGAATAGGATGGAATAAAAATAACAACATTCTGACAGCCTTTGTTTTCTCTCTAGACCAGCTGATAATCTTGAACTTCCGTTAGATGTAATATAGATTTCAAATGTGATCCACTGTCAGTGTGTTTTAATATACAATGTATAATACTAACATTATATATAGTATATATGACATATAGCAATACACAATATGCAACATGGTATATAATATGTAATTAATATGTTTTTATAATATATAACACCTAACAGGTAACACACATATACAAATCCTCAATTTGATTTTAAAATGATTTAAGGCAATTAATGTTCTTGCAGATGTGGCTGGTTTTCTTGGCATAAACTTCAGTGTATTTGAAAACAGGTTTGCCATTTTTAACATTTGAGGTGCTAAATGTGAGTGAATTAAAATTATAGCTAATTAATGTCATACTACTTGTCTGGTCCATTGATTGATGGGCTTGATTTGTTTTCTTGGTTTCAGAGAAATTCCTCTTATAGAATCAGGCTTTGAACTTTTTTATCATTTGTTTTTTATCTATTACTTAAAAAATTTGCCATTAGCAGTGAAATGTGCATTAAACTCTTATACTACATCCTATTTTAGCGTTGAGAGATTTTTATAACTATTTTCTCATTTCATGGAAATAAAATGGTGACCTTCAGAGAAAAAATTAGTGTTGCTTAGAAGGAAAGGCCAATATATATAGTCTGCCTGCTGTAAGAACTGATATTAGCTGTTGACTTAAGGTTAATGGTGTAACAAGGTGATATGAGAAGTATTAATTGGGCATACCTCTGCTTCCCTTGGTTATTAACTATGGAAAAATTATTTCCAATTGCTGGTCAAGCTGCAAATTAGTTTGATTACTAGGGGACAGAGTACCCCTAAGTCATAGAAATGTAACAAACAATAATGCTCACCAAATATTCCATATATCTGTCTCTCAGCCCCCATTCAGTTAGATAGAGCCATGTGGTTGGTTCTGGCCAATTAAATGTACAGTTGGCACTGGGACAATACAGGTGTTAGGAGCACCTACCCCTCGCACAGTCACAAATCCTTATATAACTTTTGACTCCCCCAAAACTTAACTACTGATAGCCTACTGTTGACTGGAAGCCTTATCAATAGCATTAAGAGTTGACTAGCACACAGCTTGTATGCTGTATGTATTGTATACTGTATTCTTACAGTAAAGTAAGCTAGAGGAAAGAAAATATTAAGAAAGTCCTAAGAAAGAGAAAATGCATTTCTAGTACTGTACTGTGTTTATTGAAAAAAGCCCACGTATAAGTGGACCTGCGTGGTTCAAACCTGTATTGTTCAAGGGTCATCTGTAATGTGTATTACTTTTAAGTTGAGCACTGAAAAGCCCTTGAGCAAGCTTCTAGCCACTTTTCTTCCCCTGACCTGTCAACAAAGGAAGAGAGGTGTCCCTGATGGTACACCTGGAAGATAGTGGTATCTTTCACAACATGGGTCCCTGAGTGACTTTATGGAGTAGACCTTCCTATGACCTATGCACAAGATATATTCTGTTATTGTGGTTATGCCCTGGCGATTTAAGGGTAATGTGTTACTTCAGGATAAGCTAGTCTCTTCTAGATTATACAATATAATTAAATACAGTAGTATTAAATATTGCTTTACTCCAAAATGAATTTTAGGACTTATGCCACGAAAAATAACTAAGCTATTTAAAACATTTTTTAATAGTTGCAGATGGATCTGTTCTAGTTCCTTTACGATTTGTTCCTCTCGGTCCTGGACGCTACCCTTGTAAAATTTTGCTGATATCACGGCATGATGTGCGTGTCTATTGCATTGAAGGTGTGGTAAATGAAGAACGTCCAGAAGCCAGGTTTGAATTTGAAACACCAGCATTTGAAGCCCTTACCCAACATATTCCAGTAGTAAGTGGTACTTATACTTACTTATTTTTTTTTTTGCTACTTTTCTCCATTCCCACTGCCACTGTCTCAATTAAAGTTCTCCAAACCTCTCATCTTGAACTATTACAATTTCTAATGGCATTATCTGCTGCCATTTATTTCTCCACATTGAGGACAGAGCTTTATTCTTCAATATAAATGTTACCATGTTACGCACCGCACTAATCACTTCTGTTGGATCTCTTTCCTTCAAAAAATAACTCCAACTTCCTTAACTTATCATCACATTTCCACTCAAAAGGGAATTCCTGGCTCCACCAGGCAGTTAGGATCTCGAGAATCTCTGCTTCAAATTCAGTTGTGATCTTCACAGTTAAGATGGGTTCATGGGCACTAAGAACAATGACTGGCTGTAGCTTGGCTCTCAAAGTGACACTACAGCATAGAAGAAGGTAATATATTTGTAAGGAATGTTGAATTTTCTAGACTAGAAATTGGTTTTGTTTGTTTAATTATTAAAGATTTAAGAAAAGTCTGCTCAAAGCACAAAAATTTGTTCTGATGAGATGTGTAAGCTTTGCTATCTGAGCAATCTACCAGATAGATTGCCCATAATTAGGAGTAGAATGTGTAATTCTAAGACCAGTTTATAATTTTCACAGTAATTAATCATTCAAACAAATATTTCTTTAAATATTAAATAACCCATGGATCAACCTATTAGACAATGCTTCTATATGACAATGAAAGCATACATAGTCATCCTTATGCTGTATATTCACATTGTTGATAGTTGTTCTTAACAACTATGACTTTCAAATGGTGATTCTCATGAAATGGAATTTAAAATACAATATATAATTTTATTAAAAGTAACATGAATTAATACGTAATTCAGCTTCATCAACATCACCCTTCTGATATTTTTCTATATTATTTTTCATGCTTTAGAGTAATAAGACAAAGAATGAATGGAAATGTCAAGTTACTATGGAAGGAGAATGGTTTTATGGACCTTCTGTTTTATATGTTGGACCAGGTGAAACTGTGCAGTATCCCCTTACGTTCAAACCTATTTTGGAATGTGAGATTATGGTATGAACTCATTGATTTTTTTTCCTAGTATTAATTTGTCAATAAACTGATGTATGATATTAACCTTTATAATTTATGATAAACCTTTTTGCAAAAAAGTTATCTACTCTATGCTTTTGATTATTAGTATTCACTCTGCTTGAAACTTTAATAAATCTTTTAACTTGAGGGATAAAATTTCTGAATTCACAATGCCATTGGCTGCCAGTACTTATGTCTAGATTATTTTTACATAACACGTTTAACAAAGTAAAATCATTGTTCCTTTGTTTTTATTCATTAAGGTAGTTGGTACTTCAGAGAATATTTTCTTAAGACATATTTCTTTGACAAGGACATAAAAACGCATATAATTGCTATGTATGAGAATGCCTATATAAACTCTGTCATTTAGAGAAAGCAAAGAGAAATACAGAGCTTTTCACAGGAAATTCATCTTTATTCATTCAGTAGAAGTATTTATACATAAACTAGAAAAGTCAGTGACTGATACCTCCTTGAAAGCTCATTTCATTAATCAGATTCAAAGTTAATAGGATAGCAGAGATTGTTTGACATCCAACTGTGACTCCTACAGAGCTGAAATTTGACTGATTTGTCACAGGGCAGACTTACTCTACAAAATGAAGTAGATGGTATGGAGTATGTCTTTGACATAAAAGGGATTGGAAAAAGACCCCTGGCCTTGGAACATATCACTATAGACTGTCAAGTAGGGAAGATGACAAATAAACCCATAATGGTGCCCAATTATACAAAGATCATCCAAACATTTAAGGTAAGATTTCTTTTTAAGGATGAAATTGTTTTAAGAAGGACTATATTGAATTATATGAAATTTTAAAAACATTTACTTTTACTTAACTAGGTGAAGTGTCACATAAGGAGATGTTTAGAATACTACTTTTTGTTAGGCCAACAGCTATTAAATTTCATTTCACTTGTAAAGCTGAAATAGCACCAAACAAGTTTTATATCTAAGTATTAGTATATAATCATAAAACACTTTAAAAGCTATTTATTTGAATCATGTATTTTCACCTGAATAAATTATATATGATAATAAAAGGCATTTTCAAAAGTATTTTTGACAGCTCTTAAAATTTTAATGTGAAATCTGTAGACATAAAATTTCAAAAGTATATCCTATCATTTATCAGTGTCAATAATAGTGGGAATGTGAAGAAGTGCATAATTATTTACATCTTTATTTTTTATGAAGTTTTACACTTGGCTTTCCTCATTTGATTTAAGCCAATCCTAAAATACATTTTTCCACTTCCCACTCCCACATTTATCTACAAATTATTGTGTACCTAATAGAATCCTTCAAAGAAGCTTCACATACCTATTTGATGATAGGTGTCTGAGTTTCAGAGGGTACTACAGAAGTTTGGAAATTCTCTAGGTTTACTCTCTGGGTTTTGTTGTTGTTGTTGTTGTTGTTGTTGTTTTGTAATCCTGGAAAAAATATGTGCTTTGGTTTTCTTCTCTCCTTACTGGATGGCAAATGGAGTGAATATTAAGAACGAAAATCTCATCTTGTCATTCCCCTGCTGAAACTTGTCAGTATCATTTCTTACCAGTTCAGGATCAAATCTGTACTCCCTGAATTGGCTTTTGCTGTCCTTTAAAAGCTCATCTGCTCAGTTTCATCTGTTGCCACTCTTGGCTCCAGCAGCACTCAGCCCTTTGTAAACAGTATTTACTTTTGCCCCTGTCTGGAAATCTCTACCCAACTCCCTGTCTTCCATTTCTCTGTGTTTGTCTTGCTCCTTTTATTTCTTTAGGGCAAGTCTTAGATGCCACTTTCCCAGAATGATAATAAAAGGTATTTTCAAAAAAATTTTGAACAGCTTTTAAAATTTATGGATTATAAAATTAGGGATTAGATGTCTCTCATGTGCTTCCACAATATATATATTTTTTTACCTTTTCTGCCATCAAACATATTATATCATATTGCTATTACCTTTTTATTGTTTTCCACCAGATTATAAACTGAGAAAAGAGGCGTGCCTCTCTTACCCACATTTATACCCAGCATAGATTATTTTGTCAAGCTCGTAATAGTTTTTCAAGGAAGATTTTCCATATTTTTATATTTAAAGAGCTTCAGCAATTATAAAAGAACAGAAATGTATTTAAGATTTAAGAAACATTTGTTCCTAGAGATATTATCAAGAGGTACAGTGTCTCCTTTCTTAATTTGAAATTTACCGTTGTTTTTAATCAACACAGAATAATGAGCCTTATGAATTTGCCCTTTCACATCATTTAATACATAATTTAATACATAATATAATACATAATACAAGTTTATTGCTTGTATTTCAATAGAAATTCTATTGAGGAACAACTGAGGTATCATCAAGGAGAAAGTCTGGGCTGAGAATCTTTGCTTTATACTTTCAGCTTTCATCATACTCTTGCTTTAGTACCACTGAAATGCTTCTGACCCTCCATCTTTATTCCTTCATCCGTGAAATGAAGTTTACCTCAGTGCACTCAAGACTGATTCACATTCTTTTCCCCTGCTCTTCCTCTCTCTTTGAATATCTTCCTCTTTGTGGAATTATTTCCCTTAATCTATAATCTATGAATATTCTCAAATTTAGCAGAGCAAAGTTGTCTTTATACTACTCCTTCCTCAACTGTTATCATCTTTATTGTCCACGATTGCTAAACGTTTTGAAAAAGGGATGATTACATGATCACTTCTTAATTTACAGTGGGCGATTTATAGCTCTTCTACTCTGCTGTGAAACTCCTGCCACAGAGATCATCCTTGACTCTGGGTCAAGAAAAATCACTTATTTTGCCAACATATCTGCCTCAAAACTCCTGTGGTGTTTGACAGTGTCAATCTGCCTTCTTAACACTCTTCACCTTTTATTTTGTATCATTCTGTATTCCTCATTTTCCTGCCATTTCTTGATTATTATTTATCTGGTTCTTTTATCCTTCTAACCTTCTGATGTCTTTTCAAGTTTCCATCTTCAAAAGTATTCCGAAGTCTTTACAACATCTCACCTGGCAGTTTCTTGGCTTCAAACTCTCATCAAGGTACAAATGCCACATCTACACTTTTACTCAAGAGTCCCTCATTCTTTGACAAGCTGCTAACAACTCAAACTCAGTATATTCTTTTCATATCTCTTCTTTGTTCTATTTTTCATTGCTGTGGTAGTCTTTTTTATTTTAGAGAAAGAGAGAGAGGGTGTGAGCGGTGGCGGGGTGGGAGGAGAAGAGGGAGAGAGAAAATCTTAAGCAGGCTCCACGCCCAGTGTGGAGCCTAACACGGGACTCAATCTCATGACCCCAAGATCATGACCTGAGCCAAAATCAAGAGTCCGATGCTTAACACTGAGCCACCCAGGCACTGCAGCTAGTAGTCATTTTTATGCCTTTTTAAAAAGCCTTTTAAGTTATAGTTCATCTTACTGCTACAAGAATAGTTTTCAGCAGAAGGTTGGGACTTCCTTAGTATGAAAGAGAAAATAAAAAATCGGAGAACGTAACTGAGATACAGGTAAAATGCTGTGGCATTTTATCCAAGTGATCAAGTAGTAGAAAATAGTTACGCAATAAGGAAAACAGCAGATATGGGACTTCCAGAATGGTAGAGCAAGGAGTTGCATACCTCAAAAGCAATAAAACACTGGCAAAAATTGTCAAAATGAAAATTTTCAGACCTTGAAATTAAACAAAAACTTAAAAGAATTTGAGAGGTATTTACTCACTAAAAAACTTGGGGGGCCAAAATCAAGAGTCAGACACTAACGGACGGAGCCACCAGGTACCCCCAAACATACAGAGTTTAAATAGATAGTTCCTGGGTGCCTGCGTGGCTCAGTTGGTTAAGCATCTGCCTCCGGCTCAGGTCATGACCCCAGGATCCTGGGATCGAGTCCAACATCAGGCTCCCTGCTCCACAGGAAGTCTGCTTCTCCCTCTGCCCCTCCTCCCACTCGTTCTCTCAATCTCTCTCTCTCTCAAATAAAATCTTTAAAAATAAATAAATAAACAGTTCCCCAGGGAGGGTATGCACATGAGCAATAAGCACATGAAAAGATACTCACCATATCAGCCATTAGAGAAATGCAAATCAAAATCACAATGAGATACCACTTCACACTTACTAGGATGGCTATAATCAAAATGACAGACAGTAAAAACTTTGAGAGATGTAGAGAAATAGGAGCTGTTATGCCTTGTTGGTAGAAAAGAAAATGGTGCAGTCACTTTGAAAAACAGTTTTGGAAAGCAGTAACTCTGAAGGTTAAACATTGAGTTATCATTTGCTTCAGCAGTTCTACCCCTAGATACATCTATGTCCATAAGAAATGAACATCTATGTCCACTTCAAAGCTCATAGATGTTTTCATAGCAGCATTGGTCATAATCGACAAAAGTGGAAACAACCCAATTTCCATCAGTTTATACATGGATACACAAAATGTGGCATATCATACAAGTTAGTATCATTTGTCAATGAAAAGAAATGATATATTGATATATACCACAATACAGATGAACCTTGAAAACATTATTCTAAGTGAAAAGAGCTAGTCACAAATGACCACATGCTATATGATTTCTACGAATTGTTCCTGTAGATACCAAGTAGATCAGTGTTTGCATAGGCAGTGGGGGGTAGTGAGATGTAGCACTCAGTGATCTGAAAGTTGGATTTAACCAGAGTTATGGTCAAATGCTGCTTAAATATTCTTTATTTGCTGTATTAATATTGGCGTAGAATTCATTGAAATGGTTCATCCTTTGCACATCAAGTTGCATAAAGAAAATTATGCATGGCTTATAAAAGATATTCAAGTTGTCTAAGCATCAGTGATCTTGCTACAAGTAGCAACAGAAAATAAGCATTGTTCTTTTTGTAAGAATCATTTTCTTTGTTCTATTTTTTCAGAGGTTTCTCCTCAGATTTTTTTTACTGTATGTAGTGTTTTTCTGCTTTGCTTTTCATTTAAAGGTGAACAGTTTTAATGGAAATATTTAAGTTTTCAGTTTTTTCTGTGCTTTAGCTTGTTACATGAATTTCATGTAAATATTGACATTATGTAATTCTTTGAAATCTCTTTTCTAGGTAACTTCAGATCTTCCAATAGTGTGGGGAAACCCATACATCACCATAGACCCTGACAATGCAGTTCCATATATCCTACATGTATCCCCTTGGAAACGTGGTGTATTCAAAGGTAACAAAACTATTAGTAAAATATTATTAACCACCACACTAGAACAGATACATGATGAGAAGAAATAAAAAGTATAGTTTACATTTCCCCTTTCTAATAAATGACCGAGAGGGAAGTTTAGTTTTCTACTTCAGTCAGAGCTTTGGGACATACATTTTATATCTTGTGCTATACTCTCTTGGCCATTTGTTTGAATGTATGTGTTGGACAAATTTCTAGAAGTATAAATATTTAGTTAAGGGTATTTACATTTAAAATTGTGATTGATACTTTCAAATACTTATACCAATTTATGAGCCAGGCAGCATCTTATGAGAATGTTTGTTTATGGGAATAGGTGTTATAAAAACAAGCGTATGCACTGAATTAACACATGAAAAAATAGGTTAAAGTCTTTGGTGTGTGAAGTTTCTTTCCTTTGTCTCTAATGAAGCGTTCATTTGTACATATTGCCCTGAGGGTTCCTGAACAGAATTGCTTGCATGGGAACAGTGCTGAGGGGTATTCCTTATAAACTTTTGAAGGGAGGGTGCTTAAGAAGGTAGAAGAGTCATAGGGAAGAACTAAGGAACTGTGATTCATCAAAGGAATAAGTTGTCCTCTTTGGGAGAGAATTAAAGCCCCACAGTGGTTGGATCCTGCTGAGGAAATCATCATAATGTAGGTAAATGGATATAATTTAGAAGTGTAGTAAGTATACACCTAGTAGCAATCTTGTGCTCCCTAGGAGAACTAGTGTCTCAACCCTGTTTGCCTCAACAAAAATGTTTTAGGAAAGGGTCTATCCTTAGCATAGAAGGGTCTATACCTAGCATGCCAATGCTATTAATAAGCAGAAGGGAAACTTCAGAATGGCAAACAGAGTGATCCATTCAATACCACTGGAACAGAATGTGCTGTAAAGCAAGAGCCAACTTGCCCACCCACATTGTCTGGTTCTAGTGGCCTTGACCTCACATATCACCAGTCTTAGTTATTAGCATCTTCCAAAATCTTCCCACCACTTTTCAGACATTTGGCTTTGCAAAGCCAATTAATAATTCTCCATGTGACGGGTAGATTTTGAGGTATAGCGAACCTATTCCTAGTATTTCAATAAATTAGCATATTTTGTCCTTTTTTTATGTAATTCAGAAGATTTGAATTGATTTTAAGAAATCTAAAGTTCACTTCTCATTTTAATAATCAAATGACAGTGGATTTCCTTTAGTTTCAGAATGTTAACTAGTCTTTTGTAAAGGGCAGCGAATCATTCAGATTTGCCATTATTTTTGATAAACATATTACATCTCAGTTTCCTGTTCTACAAAAGGGAGAGGGTTCTGCTATGTATGAGAAAGAACATATGAGGAACCTCAAACTGCACAACATTGTTGTATTAGAAATGTGTATGACTCCCTTAAACAAACAAAACCCCTTGTCTATGAATCAGACTCTTAAAGTTATGGAAATGGAGCTAAGAATAATTAAGTACTCATATTTAATATGTCTTTCCTTTGTATAGTCATTTTTTTGTTAGTTTGGCAGCCTTTCGGAGACCATAAAATTTCAGTACATATTTTCACTGAACAGATATGGATTCATTTAAAATGCTGGTTTGAAGGACTTTAGAAGGAATTTGGGGAAGTTAAAGGCGACTCCGGGTACATCATTAATTGGGGATGAATTAGTAAATGTTGCTGGCTACACAAGAGGTTTTGCAGGCTTCATAATTTTGAAAAATATTTGCAAGACGCTATCATGATTGCTCTTTCCAGGGCAGTAGTCCCTTAGAGGTGAATTAATGTTGATATGATTTGGAGAAGGTGAGCCTGTAAAGAAAGCTAAGTACATTTTTATTGATATTATTGTTAGAAAACTTACACAACACTTGAAACAGTGTAAATCTAATTGCCTTCTGAACAGCTGTTAATCTAATGTGATTAAAAAAACAGACTATAACATTTTCATATGTACATGAGAATATTCCTATTTGTGCTGGTTAAAGAAGTGTATCCGTGTGCATGTATGTATCAGTGGTCTTTTTAAAAAACTTTGTGCTTCTTTTCAGTTCTGTTCTTAATTATATAACAGTTATTTACAAAAGGCCTATAACTTGGGAAGCCTTAATAACTCTAGTTGTTGTGAACAAAGCTGACGTCCAACCAATTATGCCCTATTTCTTAAAATATTGTAACAGATGCTTTTCCTTATATGTTGGTAAATACTCAGTTGTTTGAGCTCCACTGTAGTAAAACCCTTAACCACTATAGCCATCATAGCCCCTCCTGCAGGCCCCCCAGGACTTCCCAACAAGCCAGCAGCAACTAAAGGGTTAAAACATGACTCATCTGGGTGCCCCAGGACTTTCATCCGGTGTCCTTTTTCATTGGCCAGATTAGACTATAGGTTTGTTAATTATTTCGAATATTAGCCATGGATATAAAGATGGGTATCATGGCTCCTGCCTACTAGGAATTCATATATGGTGGTGAACATATATATCCGTAAATCATCTCAGTGAAAGGTACACTCTGATATACCAAAATTTAAACATGGCACGGGGGAGCATGGTAGCAGGAAATATTAACCCTAACACTGGGGGTATGAGAGGTCTTTTTAGGGGATAATGGATTTGATTTAGACCTCAGAGGATACGCTGGGATTTATTAGCCAATATGGTGGGGAGGGCATTACAGCAGAGGAAACAACCATACTGAAAACACAGAGAAGATACTTCATGTCAGTAATGAGTAGAGGAGTGTGTCTGCAGTGTGTTTGTGGTAGGAAATGCAGGCTGACATACAGTTAGAAATACAGGCCGACTTTGATGGGCAGAGTTTTGTTTTACTTCTTATTGCAGCGGGAGCCACTGAGGATTTCTAAGGAGCGTGAGTCAACAGAGTTTTAGAAAGAAAAATCTGGAGGTAAAATATAAAACAGATAGGAGGGGCAAGAGAGGGCAGTAAGATCTGAAAGATCCTTTAGGAGCCTTTAGTAATATTCAAGTTGATCAGTTCTCAGTATTTGTGTTTCTTCTCTTAAAAGAAGACCCTGAGAAAAGAGTTTAATTGCAAGTGGTTTAGATGAGAGTTGATCACAGGAAGCACTCTGAGAGAATGGGAAGGTAAGATGCTAAAGGGAGAAAGTCAATGAAAAGTAAGCTAAAGATCAGACTACTCCTGAGACCTGGGGAAGCTCACTGGGAACCTTCAGAGAGAATTGTCATGCCAAAGGGCAAGCAAATTGTGGTAATCATTCACTAACTCCAATCCATCATTGGCTAACGTTTGCTCTTAGGGCAGATTCCCATGGCAATGAAACAATCCCTACTGGAAAAGTCATAGGAAACGAATGCTGTATATGGAAACTGTCTGCAGAGGGGATTTTTATGGGATCCTGAGAGCATATACCACAGTGGGTATCATGTCATACGGATTGGTAGGTAGAAATTTTGAAAAATGGATGGATTTGGAATTTTTGCAGCAGCCTGCAGTGAGCCACAATCATGTTTCAAGTATGTGATATGGAGACTTGAATTTGAATGCCTCTCTGGCCATGGAACAAATAGTGAAAATTGACCATTCTAAATGAAAGTTAAGGGTAGGGGTACCTGGGTGCCTCAGGCAGTTGAGGGTCCAACTCTTGATTTCGGCTCAGATCATGATCTCAGGTCGTGAGATTGAGCCCCATGTTGGGCTCTGTGCTCAGTGAGGATTCTGCTTGAGATTTTCTCTCTCCTCTCCCTCTGCTCTTCATGCCCCCCCCCCACTTGCTCTCTCTCTCTCTCTCTCTCTAATAAATCTTAAAAAAAAAAAGTTATGGGCAGACCGAACTAGACAAGTGATAGTGGATTAAAGAACAGAAGAACAGTTTTTAAAGAAATAAAAATGGGAAATGATGCTCTAACAGCTTGGGTTTTCAGGGATTCAAATTCTGAGATGGGAGATTGGCAGGACATTTATTAGGAGATATACTATGATCAACATTTGTGAAAGGAAAGGTAAGAAGGTATATTGACCAGGTGGAGAAAGAAGTTGGGGTTCTAGAGGTCCAGTGAAGGCTTTTAGTCAACCCACTGGGGCCTCTTAAGCTAGGATGGCCCTTTGGAATTGTCCCAAGTTAGGAGAAGGCGACTGGGCCTTTATGCTGCTATGTTGATCAGTCATTGAAAGTGGACTTGGATGAGGCAATTTTTTCAAGCCAAGGCAATGCCCAAAGAGGGCTGACCTAATTTTCATCTTCGAGTATCATTCCCTGTAGCTACAGAAATAATTCCTTCATTCCTGATAAGGAATGTGATTGATGCTGTATAGTGTCCACCACCATTACATCTGATGAAAATCAGATATGGAGAGATAAGGGAGAAAGGAGAGTCAAATGTACTGATAGGAAGCAACACTAAGGAAGGGGATATAATTAACTGAGAGCTATGTCAACTGTACTTCCTTTACATTTTTTTTACTTAGCATAATACCCTCCAGTGTAAATGGTAGGTATTCATCCTTTCTGATGGCTGAGTAATATTCCATTGTATATATGAACCACATCTTCTTTATCCATTCGTCTGTTGAAGGACATCTCAGCTCCTTCCACAGTTTGGCTATTGTGGACATTGCTGCTATGAACATTGGGGGTACAGGTGCTCCTTCTTTTCACTACATCTGTATCTCACATAATAAAGGCTGTATATGGGGGCGCCTGCGTGGCTCAGTCGGTTGAGCGCCTGCCTTTGGCTCAGGTCAAGTTCCTAGGGTCCTGGGATCAAGCCCTGCATAGGGCTCCCTGCTCAGTGGGGAGTCTGCATCTCCCACTCCCTCTGCCTCTCCCCCTGCTCCCTCTCTCTCAATTAAATAAAATAAATAAAGGCCATATATGAAAAACCCACAGCTAACATCATACTTAATTGGGAAAAACAGAGAGATTTTTCACTAAGGTCAGGAACAAGACAAGGATGTCTACTCACCACTTTTATTCAACATGGTACTGGAAGTCCTAGCCACAGCAATCAGACAACAAAAGAAATAAAAGGCATCCAATCAGTAAGGAAGAAGTAAAACTTTCACTACTCACAGATGACATGATACTCAATGGAGAGAACCTGAAACACTCCACCAAAAAACTACTAGAACTGATCAATGAATTCATTAAAGTGGCAGGATACAAAATCAACATACAGAAATCTGTTGCATTTCTATGTACTAATAATGAAGCACCAGAAAGAAATTAAGAAAGCAATCCCATTAACAATTGCACTGAAAGTAGTAAAGTACCTAGGAATAAACTTAACCAAAGAGGTGCAAGAACTATACTCTGAAAACTATAAAACACTGATGAAAGAAATTGAAGATGACACCAAGAAGTGAAAAGACATTCCATGCTCATGGATTGGAAGAACAAATATTGTTAAAATATCTATACTACCCAAAGCAATCTACATATTTAATGCAATTCCTATCAAAATACCAACAGCATTTTTCACAGAACTAAAACAAAAAATCCTAAAATTTGTATGGAACCAAAAAAGACCCCAAATAGCTAAAGCAATCTTGAAAAGGAAAGACAAAATTGGAGGTCTCACAATACCAGACTTCAGGTTATACTACAAAGCTGTAATAATTTCTTTTAAGTAGGCCTGATACCCAGTGTGGAGCCCAGTGCAGGACTTGAATTCACAACCCTGAGATCAAGAACTGAGCTTACATCAAGAGTCAGAAGCTTAACCAACTGAGCCACCCAGGCACCCCATGAACTGTAGTAATTAAAACAGTATGGTACTGGAACAAAGGTAGACACAGATCAATAGAACAGAATAGAAAACCCAGAAATAAAGCCACAATTAAATATGGTCTATTAATCTTCAGAAAGGAGGCAAGAATATGGAATGGGAAAAAGACAGTCTTCTCAACAAATGGTGCTGGGAAAACTGGACAGCTACATGCAAATGAATGAAACGGAACCATTTCCTTACTCACATACATACATTTCCTTCCATACATGAAAATAAATTCAAAATGGATTAAATACCTAAAAGTGAGACCTGAAGCCGTAAAAATTCTAGAAGAAAGCACAGGCAGTAATTTCTCTAATATCAGCCATAGCAACATTTTTCTAGATATGTCTCCTGTGGCAAGGAAAATAAAAGCAAAAGTAAACCATTGGGACTACATCAAAATAAAAAGTTTCTGTACAGCAAAGAAAACAATCAACAAAACTAAAAGGCACCCTATGAAATGGGATAAGATATTTGCAAAGGACATAGCCAATAAAGGGAGAGTATCCAGATAATATGAAGAACTAGCAATAGTCAATATCCAAAAAAATAAATAATCCAATTGAAAAATGGGCAGAAGACATGAACAGATATTTCTCCAAAGAAGACATCCAGATGGTCAACGGACACATGAAAAGATGATCACCCTCACTCATCATCAGGGAAATGCAAATCAAAACTACAATCCATATTACCTCATACTTGTCAGAATGTCAGAATGCCTAAAATCAAAAACACAAGAAACAGCAAGTGTTGGTGAGGATGTGGGAATACAAACTGGTGCAGCCACTGTGGAATACAGTATGGAGGTTCCTCAAAAAGTTAAAAACAGAACTACCCTATGATCCAGTAATGGCACTACTGGATGTTTACCCAAATAGAAAAACATTAATTCAAAGGAACACATGCACTACTATGTTTATAGCAGCATTATTTACAATAGGCAAATTATGGAAGCAGCCCAGTGTCCATTGATAGACGAATGGATAAAGAAGTGGCATATATATATATATATATATATATATATATATATATATATATATAAATAAAATAGTGGCATATATAATATATAGGTTATATTATATATATGATATATAGGTTATATTATACATATGATATATAGGTTATTATTAATATATAACAATATTATTCAAGTATAAAAAAGAATGAAATCTTACATTTGCAATAACATGGATGGGGCTAGATAGCATCATGCTAAGTGAAATAAGTCAGTCAGAGAAAGACAAATACCCATATGATTTCCCTCATATATGGAATTTAAAAAACAAAGCAAATGAGCAAAGGGGAAAAAAAAAGAGAGGCAAACCAAGAAAAAGACTCTTTTTTTCTTTTTAAAGATTTTCTTTATTTGACAGAGACACAGCAAGAGAGGGAACACAAGCAGGGGGAGTGGGAGAGGGAGAAGCAGGCTCCCCGCCGAGCAGGGAGCCCGATGCGGGGCTCGATCCCAGGACCCTGGGATCATGACCTGAGCCGAAGGCAGACGCTTAACGACTGAGCCACCCAGGCACCCCAAGAAACGGACTCTTAACTATAGAGAACAAACTGATGGTTACAAGAAAGGAGGTGGGCCATGGGGAATGGATGAAATAGTGATGGGGATTAAAGAGTACACTTATCATGATGAGCACTGAGTAATGTATAGAATGATTGAATCACTATATTGTATACCTGAAACTAATAGAACACTGAATTCAGTTAACTGTACTGGAATTAAAATCTTAATATAAAAAACTGACAAAAACAATTCATTAAAAATTAAATTTAAAAATTAAAAAGAATGGATCAGGAGGATAGATTTATTAAAGAGGCAAAGTTTGGGGGTGTCTAGGTGGCTCAGTCAGCTAAGCAACTGACTCTTGATTTTGGCTCAGGTCATGATCTCAGGGTTGTGAGACTGAGCCCCAGGTCGGGCTCCTCACTCAGCAGGGAGTCTGTCCCTCTCCCTCTGCTCCTCCCCTGCTCATGTGCCCTCTCTCTCTCAAATAAATAAATAAGAAATCTTAAAAAAAAAAAAAAAAAAAAGATGGAATGCCCATTTTACCTTCATTTGAAAATTGTCTTTTTTTGTCAACTAATCTCAGAAACATGGAAAAATATTGAATCAGTCAACCTAAATATGAAATCATGTGATCTTAGAGGAAAACAGACAGAGACAGACAAAACCAAGCAAACAAAAATACTGCGTATGAAGGCATGACAGAAACCCTATGTTAATGACTGAATGCATTGAAACAGGATGGCTTAATTCTCTCCCTAATAACCAGATGCTGACCTCGCATAAAGCTAATATTACTGTCCATTATTACAGGATTAGTATGTAGCAAAATATAGAGATGTAGTAATAATCTGTTGCTTATTTGTAGTAGTGAAATACACAACTAAATTTCTACTTGTCTTAGGTAGAAGCTTGAGTTCTTATACAAGACTAATGTTTAGGTGAAAATGATGAGGTTACTAAAGTAACAATAATCCTTAAATTTATTTTGATTGCAATAACATAATATGTTTCATGAATATAATTTAGAGGTGACTATAATCATACATGTTTACAATATAGAGCAGCTGATTCCTAATATAGCGTAAGAAAATGAACTTGTACATGTAAGATTAACTTTGTACAACTTTATATAATGCACATATCATTTTTTTTAATAATTCACTCCAGTTGTTCTTTAATAATCTACATAGAGCACATGTGTCTCTAGCATAACTGTTCTGAGTTCCTTTTGAGGATATCACACTGACCAGCTCAATGCCCTCCAGCCTGTGAATATTAGGATTACAATATGATTTTAAAAAGCAAATTTAATGACAAACAGGAGACTGTTTAATCTTGTAGGGATACCTCTTGGTTCCCTTTCTGTGATGAGGTGAAGAGTTGAGAAGCTAAATAATTAATTTGGGGCCTGGTAGTCCAGAAATACAATGTGAAATCTGGACTCCAAGCCATGTAAGTATGGGCTGTATAGCTGACAGTTTTGTTCCCTGATTGCCATTTATGACCCCAAGATCCAAGACTCCAGGCCATCACAGAGTAGCCCATATCCCAGAACAAATGTCATCTCCGGTGATGACTCAATACAGTGGATCTCTGCTTTCTTAGCTTGTATGTGTGCTTAACTTAAAACTTTCAGTTGAGAGAGGATTTTCTGAACATCTCTTCCAACATATTGTAGAAAAGATAATCCCTAAATGTATTTTTTAAAGATTTTATTTATTTATTTATTTATTTGAGAGAGAGGGAGAGAGAGAGCATGAGTGGAGGGATGGGCAGAGGGAGAGGGATAGAGAGAATCCAAGCAGACTCCCAGCTGAGCATGGACAGGGAGCTGGATGCAGGGCTTGATCTCACAACCCTGAGATCATGACCTGAGCCGAAATCAAGAGTTGGATGTTTAACTGACTGAGTTACCTAGCCGCCCCCCCTAAATATTTTTAAACAACTTTTATCTAATTGTTAATTAGTACAGTTGATTTTATTAACCTAAGTATAAGATTTGATAATTATCTCTTATGAACTCTTACTTTTGAGCAACAAACATAGTTACATCTCCAAGGAAAAGGTCTTTAGAAATTCTTACAATTATTAATGATATTTATTTGTGACCAAAGAAAGGGGTAGGGTGAACTCGAATAGTTGAATATCTTACCTTTGTCCAAAGAGTTGACAGAAGTACAAAAGAGAAAGGCAGTGACAAGGATCATTTATTAAATTATTAGTCATTTAAGGGGCACCCGGGTGGCTCAGTTGTTAAGCGTTAGCCTTCGGCTCAGGTCATGATCCCAGGGTCCTAGGATCAAGTCCCACATCGGGCTCCTTGCTCAGCAGGGAGCCTGCTTTTCCCTCTCCCACTCCCCCTGCTTGTGTTCCCTCTCTCGCTGTCTCTCTCTCTCTCTCTCTGTCAAATAAATAAATAAAATCTTAAAAAAAAATTATTAGTCATTTAAACGTATGAGCAAAAGTTGGGCTGAAATAATTTAATATGTCAATCATAGCATGTTGGCCTAAAATGTTCACTAAACATTAAACAACAAGAATATTTTTACACTTAAAACTAATGCAATGTTATATGTCCATTATATCTCAGGTAAAAAATTAAAAATTAAAAAAAAATTAAAGAATATTTTCATATAGCATTTACCTACACTATCAAGGCTTTAGATGGTACAGAATATTACATGGACACGGTTCAGTGCCCTCACCAGGGTGCTTTAGCTATTTATTCCACATTACAAAACCAAATATTGAGAATCCCATGTTTAAGGTGGTTTCTTGTCATTTTAGTAAATTTAGTCTCTACCCTGAACATTCATGATAGAGTAGTCTGAAATTCTCTTATTATCCACGACCCTTTATAATATAGTAGCTCCCGAAAATAGGTAGCAGTGATCAATTGTGATGTAGCCAACAATTACCTTGTATTTTTTCAATAGCAGCTGAAAGTGGTCTTTTACTTGCTGAAAATTGATGGTATTCATTCAGTGCAACACAATTGCAAATTACAGCTAAGCTTCATTTCTACAAATTTGCAGTTCGGAAGTTCTTTCACTAGAATGAAATCTGTTCTGACACTGGCACAAGAAAGCCTCGTCCAAACAATTGCAAACAAGTTTTAGTCAGCTTTGCTAAGACTTTAAATTTTTTTCCCCATAAACTTCTGTTCAATGTCAAAACAAAATGTTTACTGCGTGCACAATAAGGTTCTTATGTTAGGCCTGTCTTTAAACAAGATAGAAATTGTTTTTTATATTTAGCATTCGGCTACTCTCTGAAATTATACACAATCCAGAAAGATGTATACTATCAGTTGCTATCTTTAAAATACAAATGAAGTTCAAAATTTGATTTCTAATACTGTATGTGATGAGAAGCACTGCCTGTCACGTGTATTTTCAGAGTGTGATGTTGAGCAAAAGTAGTGCGATTTAAATTTGCATTTTTCATTTAAAACGTGGGCATTATATTCATGCTAGCCACCACATTGCAATGGTAAAATTGCATATCTTTAACTTTGCTGTTTCTTATTTTACTGTTATTGTGTTGCAAAGGAATACATTTAGAAGTCAAATATGACTTCGGTCTCCAATTATATCATTCTCTGGTTGTGTGACCTTGACTTCACTGAATGTCAGGTTTCTTATATGTAAAATATTGATAGTGTTTAATCTTTCAGGGAGCTCATGGCCATTAAATGGGAATCTATGTAAAGTGCTCATCTAGTAGGTGCTCAATGTGTAGCACACTTACTTAATATACTAACTCCCATTTTTAAAAAATCCCTTAATACGATATGGATTTACAGGGGGCTTTGCAGCTTCTTTAATCCCCACTCTGTCCTAGTTTGTCTCAATGAAAATGACAGAAACTCAGCTGAAACCGAATTTGGATCTTACTGACTTGTTCCCATCACCATTGTGGACTGGGGCATAGTTGTGGAGGCATGAAAACCAATCGGATTCCACTGGTCTTCAAATATTGGTTGCTATAAAGCATTTTTCTTGCTTTTTTAGATGAAAGAGATGTTTTGCAAAACCGGGCCTTGGGCCATTGTGGAGGGAATGAATTGGGTTTGCTTGCATCCTTTCATGCTCCTTTGGGCACTCCTCTTTGCTTTTACCATCTCTGCTTTCCCATGCCACCTGCGCTCTGATGTTTCATGACAGCTTTGCCATCTGTTTGGCTTTACCCTTCAGGACTTGTGAGCACTAAACTTCTTCTTCCTGCCCCTGTCCCCAAAATCAAAATAAGTATTCTAGGGGTGCCTGGGTGGCTTAGTCGGTTAAGCGTCTGCCTTCGGCTCAGGTCATGATCCCGGGGTCCTGGGATCGAGCCCCCCATGGGGCTTCCTGCTCAGTGGGGAGCCTGCTTCTCCTTCTCCCTTTGCCTCTCCCCCAGCTTGTGCTCTCTCTGGCAAATAAATAAATAAAATCTTTTTAAAAAATAATTCATGGGGCACCTGGGTGGCTCAGTCGTTAAGCATCTGCCTTTGGCTCAGGTCATGATCCCAAGGTCCTGGGATCAAGCCCTGCATCGGGCTCCCTGCTCCGTGGGAAGCCTGCTTCTCCCTCTCCCACTCCCCCTGCTTGTGCTCTCTCTTGCTGTCTCTCTCTGTCAAATTAAAACAAAAATCTTTAAAAAAAAAAAAAGTATTCTAGTCTAAAGCGCCACTCAGATGATTGGTTACAGAAAAAGTTCTTTAATATTACTAGATCAGTGAGTGACGGCATATACTGTATTTTCTGCCTTGACGTTAGATAATGTGTCCTCTGACTGCCAGGCCAGCATTGGCCTCCAGACCAACATCTGGCATTCAGCAGCAGGTATCTGGGCAGTATTGAGTAGAAGAATCAATACATTTCAAAACTAAGATTGTTTCTAAAATATTTCAGAAATTACTTGGTAGTGAAATAATAGGAGTGCAGTTAAAATATGAGAACAACAATTTATAAACTTGGAGAAAAATGTAAATTTGGTAACTGCATCTACTCCATTAAGGTGAAGGAAGACACTCTTGCATCTCCAGTGTTTGCCATGAGGCCCACATTTAATTGGTACAACACTCACTTATAATTCTTGATTATGTGTCAGAAACATAGTTCTTCCTAGGAGTGCAAGGCAGCCTCTAGATGCTCTATTGAATATAAATTCAGGTTGCTCTTTATATTTGAATTTTGAACTGCTAGGATATGTATATATATGTATATATATATATATACACATATATATATATAGCATTGTTACTGAAAGGAAATCTTTCTCTTATTGTGTGTGTGTGTGTGTGAGAGAGAGAGAGAGAGTGAGTTTGTATGTGTGTGTGTTTGTGTGTGTGTGTGTCCTACTTTACCAAAGAATTTGTGTATTTTGTGAGGAGTTATTTACAGTAGAAGGAAAATATGGTTTGGCAGTTCATTGGCTTTGCTCATGTAAGACTTTTGCTTAAGCGGGGAGCTTGGGTCACTCAGTCAGTTAAGCCGCTGCCTATGGCTCAGGTCCTGGGATCGAGCCCCACATCAGGCTCCCTGCTCAGCAGGAGTCTGCTTCTCCCTCTGACCCTCCCCCATCTTGTGCTCTCTCTCTCACTCTCTCTCTCTCTCAAATAAGTGAATAAAATCTTTTTTAAAAAAGACTTTTGCTTAAGAATCTCAGATACATGGATTTATTATAAATAATTCATACATTTTTATGAAAATTTTTAAATTCTAATCACCCTTCAAAGATGCTTTCCTAATATGTGAGGAATTAAGCATAACCAGTTGAGATTAGTAGGGTTAGAAGATCATTCAGAAATCATGAAACTAGAGGCGTCTGGGTGGCTCAGTTGATAAAGCATCTGACTCTTGATTTCAGTTCAAGTCATGATCTCAGGGTCTTGAGATCAAGCCGTGCATCAGGCTCTGTGCTGGGCATGGAGCCTGCTTAAGATTGTTTCTGTCTCTCTCTTCCTCAGCCCCGCCCCCCTTAAAAAAAAAACAAAAACACTGAAACTAAAACTTCTTTTTTTTTTTTGGCATTTTTTCTTAACATGGAACTTCAAGAAATTTTACAAATACTTGTGAACATTTGCCTCTTATCACTCAGCATTTCTATAAAAAACAATCTTTCCCATTTTATTGCTCAGATGGAGCCTAAGAATGCTTTTTTAATACTAAAATTCCTTTTTCATGCAGAAATTACTCATAGAAATAAGTTTAAAGTAAAATTAACAAAATGAGGGCACCTGGGTGGCTCAGTCATTAGGCGAATACCTTCGGCTCAGGTCATGATCCCAGGGTCCTGGGATCGAGCCCTGCATCGGGCTCCCTGCTCTGCGGGGAGCCTGCTTCTCCCTCCCCTGCTCCCCCTGCTTGTGCGCTCTCTCTCTCTCACTTTCTCTCTCTGTCAAATAAATAAAATCTTAAAAAAAAAAACCAAAATAAATGAAGGCTTTACATGGAGGCTTAAGAAACCACTTTAACAGTGTGGTGAATCCAAACAAATGAGCAAACAGTTGCATTTGATATCAGTGAAACATACATGAATTTGAGGAACTGAGAGATGTAAATGAATAGAAGTGATAGGTAAATGAGAGATAGATTTATAATGAAGACTTTAATATGCTTTATTAATTATCCTGCATTAATTATCTCATATATGATATTGCCTACTGCTGGAAAGATATCCATAATTGGATATGAACTTCACTTACACATCCTGCTTATACATTATACTCAATTTGGGGTGACAGTTCTCACATCCTGTTGTTATCCTGCTCAGCAGTGGTGAGTATAGTATCTGAAATACCAAGTGTGCTTTTTAAACAGTTTTATTGTGGTATAATTGTCATATAATAAGCTATGCATATTTAAAGTATACAATTTGAGAAGTTTTAGCACATGCATACAACCATGAATCCATTGTCACAAATCAGATAACGAATATATGTCACCCCAAAATGTTTCCTTGTGTCTATTTTTAATTCTTTGTCCTCCCCTCCTCTCATGCCACAAACCACCCTTGCCTTACACAATCATTTATTTGGGTATTTTTTGTCACTTTATGTGCATTTGATAGCACTGTATATAAATGAAATCATATAGTATATGCCCTTTTGAGGGGTTGTTTTCTTTTATGCAACAAAACTATTTTAAGATCTACCCATTTAGTGCATATATCCATAGTTTATTCCTTGTATTGTAGTAGTAGTCTGTGGAATGGATATACCACAATTTGTTCATCTATTTACCTGTTGATGGGCATTTGGGATTTTTCATTTTTTGGTAATTACAAATAAAGCTGATATGAATATTCATATATAAATGTTTGCTTGGGCATATACTTTCATTCATCTTGGGTAAACCACTTATATGTGGGATGACTGGATAATACGGTAGTTGAATTTATAATGTTTAAAGAAATACCTGCCAACAGTTTCTCAAAGAGGTTGTTCCTTTTTCCATTTTCACCTGCACTGCATAAAAGTTCCAGTTTCTCTATATCCTTGACTGTACTTAGTAACTGAGTTCGCCATTTCCATTTTATCCATTTTAACCTGTGTGTAGTACAATTACAGGGTGGTTTTAATCTACATTTCTGTAATGAATAATAATGTTGAGCATCTTTTCTTGTGCTTCTTTGTCATCCATGTGTCTTCTTCTGAAATGCTTTTTCACATCTTTTGCCCGTCCCTCCCCCTACATTCAGTTGTTTGTTTTCTTATTACTGAATTTTTAATGTGTTTTTAAAATTTATTCTGGTTACGTTTTTTATCAGATACATGCTTTAAATTTTTTTTTCTTCCAGTCTGTGGTTTTCATTTTAATTTTCTTAATAGTGTCTATTGAGTAGCAGAAGTTTTTTTTCCAGCGTTATTGACAAATAAAAACTGTGTATATTTAAGATGCACAGTGTGACAATTTGATATATGTATACATTGTGAAAGATTATACAGATTTTTTATTTTGATGAAATGCAATATATCACTTTTTTTTAAAGATTTTATTTATTTATTTATTTATTTATTAGAGAGTGAGTGAGAGAGAAACAGCATGAGAGGGGAGAGGGTCAGAGGGAGAAGCAGGCTCCCCGCCGAGCCAGGAGCCTGATGCGGGACTCGATCCCAGGACCCTGGGATCATGACCTGAGCTGAAGTCAGTTGCCCAACCAACTGAGCCACCCAGGCACCCGTATCACTTTTTTCTTACATGAATCAGGAAGAAACATGCAGTTTTAATGGCAACCTAGATTATTACTGCTTTAACATATTGCCCCAGTAATGAAAGCATAGGTTCTTCCTAAGCTAAAACATAATCGGCCATCCTCTACAACAGAAATCTGAATCCTGTAGATTTTATTAATCCTTTCCTGTTGTCTGTAGTGTCTTCTGTAATACACATTTCAAAAATGTGTTTTAGAAAGAACAAATAGTATAATACCACAAACAAATGGAGCCTAAAGGACTACAGTTGGGGGCTAGACTACTATATATTTTATCATAAAAATTAAGAAATTAAAAGGAATAGAAGACAAGAGCTATATTATACACAAAATAAAAGCAGATGTGGCCAGAACACTGGGTTTCTTTAATTAGCCACCAGATTTTGTTTTTCCACCTTGCCTTTTCGTCCCCTAAAGAGGGAAAACAAAACAAAAGAAAATGAGTTAGAAATGTGGTTAAAATGAGGTAGGAAAAAGATAAAGAGAGAAGGAAGAGGGTTAACAGAGATATCCTTTGGCTTCCGTCTTTAGTCTTGCTACTGATACTTTAGGGTAGTGTATTAGAGAAACAAGACAATTAAAATTCATTCAATCACATGTAGTATAATGTACATAGAGCAGATATTTATGAAAACACTTCTTGACAGGACTAATGTACCTCCAAGAAATTCTCAAGGTGATAAAAGCCCAGCCATACGGAAATTTTCCTTAACCACAGTATTCCTCATTAGTGATAGGGAGTGGTGAAGCATGAAGCCAGTGGAGGGAGGAGACCAAGTGCGGGGACCAAGTGCAAAAGGGCAAAGACCTTGCCAGGTTTAACTGTTGCCATGGAAACTTGCTTCGGGAAGTTTTCTAAGGGGTGAAATAGTTTAGATAATCAGTGAGCAGTATCTGAAACCTATTGCTTTAGGTCAAAATAAATGTTTTGTAAGTATATGAGTTATTTTGCTGTTTTTCCAGTCAAAAGCCCTTTTATTCTGTGGTATATTTGGTGATATTTAGACATAATGTACCATTTTCCACATTCCATGTCAGGTGAATGTATATGCCTTTGTTACTTACCATGTGACCTGGAGTGAGTTACCCAACCTTCTGTACAGCCCAGGTTGCTCAGCTTTAAAATGAGTCTAATGCGGAATTAACTTTTATGTTTATTAAAGGGGTTCAATAGATAATGAATAGGAGGCATTCATCATATGCCTAACACAGAGTAAACATTCAATAAATGGTTTTACATTATTTTCAAAAGATTAACCATTGATATAAAATTGCATTGCTCAGGCTTTAACTTGAGTCTGATATCGACATTTTACAAGATAGTATAAAATTAGAGAAAAACAATGCCTAATGGAAAACAAAGTTTGTTTTTACTGTTAGAAATGCATTTTGAAAAAATCAAACATGTAGACTGTTTAGCAGAGAAAAAAAATCCATTTGTCAAAATAAAAGCTTGAGCTATTGAAAATATAATAGCTGTAATTGCAATTCCTATTAGATTTTTTTTGTAACACTCATTTCAGACAAATTGAAAGTCTCCATTAAGTCAGTGGTGCTGTATCTTAGAGAGTTGCTTTGTACACCACTATTATTTCTGTTGTACCTAGAGTTTTTCCAAAACAGTCTTAATAGTTTTCCTATCACTCTGATAAACTGAAGCACCAACAAACAACCTTTTATTTACTTTTGTTCCCCTTTGGATTGGTTGGCCTTAGCCTGAACAGAAGGAAGCAAAGTAATCACACGTACATAGTGTGGAAAAATATTATCAACTTTTGAAACACATATTTTCATAATCATTATTTACTGCATTTGGTTCAGAGGTTCACTGCCAATAGTCAGTTGCTGAGTCTAATGTTATTCTTTGTAATAAGCTTATAAGAATTTGACTGCTTGTCTCTTCTACCATAGCTAATTCATAACCAAAAATAAAGATGCATTTTAAAAAATGTAATTGTTTAGAAATAAAATAAAATTAAATTGCCAAGAAAAAGGTTTTTTGCTGGGAAAAAATTGAGTCTAAATTCGTGGCATAATTCTAAGATACGTTGTTTTATTTATTTATTTTTTAACTTTTTTTTTAAAGATTTTATTTATTTATTTGACAGAGAGAGAGCACAAGCAGGGGTAGTGGTAGGCAGAGAGAGAGAGAGAAGCAGGCTCCCCGCTGAGCAGGGAGCCCGATGTGGGGCTTGATCCCAGGACTCTGGGATCATGACCTGAGCCTAAGGCAGTCACTTAACCAGCTGAGCCACCCAGGCACCCTAAGATACATTGTTTTAAAGTATTCTTTCAATTAAAGCATAAGCTACTAAATAGACCTATATAATTCCATCATTCACTTATTTCTAATTTTTGAGATAAATACTTAATTTCTCATGCTGGTGTATAGTATATGGTCTTGTTATACTCATGTAGGGCTTTTGAACTGTTTTATAAATGATTGTTCAATTTCTTTTTGTTAAGGGACAATAAAACTGTAGTAATGTTTAGATGGATATGTTTGAGGAAGAAAAAAATATGCTGAGTATATAAATAGGCTGAAATGAAAAAGAATGGAGAATGTGTGCTTTTAGTTCTTGAGAGTATTTTCATAGTATTTGAAATATTGATTAGGTTTCCTTATTATTCAGTGCAAACATATTATTTAACATAATGTAGGTTTATCCAAATAATGGTTTTATCTAACTGAATTGTTTTTCTTAAAAGTTTCCTTTTCAAATTGTTCACTACTAGTGTATAGAAATGTAACTACTTTTGTTTGTTGATTTTGTATCCTGCATATTTACTGGATACATTTATTAGGTCTAACATTTTTTTGTGTGTGCAGTCATTAAGGTTTTCTCTATATGAGATTGTGTCATCTGCAAACATAATTTTACTTCTTCCTTTCCAATCTGGATACCTTTACTACTTTTTCTTGCATAATTGCTCTGGCTAAAAATTCTAGTATTATGTTGAATAGAAGTGGCTACACCAGCCATCCTTCTCTTGTTTCTGATCTTAGAGGAGAGATTTTAGTCTTTTACCATTCAATATAATACTAGCTGCGGTTTATATTCAATATAATACTAGCTGTGGTTTTCATATGTGGCTATTTGAGGAAGTCCTATCCCTAATTTATTTCTATCATGAAAGGATGTTGAATTTTGCCAAATACTTTTTATCCACCAATCGAGATTATTGTGGTTTTTTTTTCATTCTGTTAATGTGGTATATTACACTGATTGATTTGTGTATATTGAACCACCCTTCATTCATTCATCCACTCATTTATTCTTGGAATGAATCCCACTTGATCATGGTATATAATCTTTTTAATATGCTGCTGAATTTGATTTGCTAGTATTTTGTTGAAAAGTTTTATATCAATGTTCATCAGGGATATTGGATTTTAGTTTTCTTTTCTTGTCCTGTCTTTGTCTGCTTTAGTATCAGGGCATTGCTGGCCTCCTAGAATGAGTTAGGATGTTGTCCCTCCTCTTCAATTTTTAAGTGTTTGGGAAAAAAAAATTAATTCTTTAAATACTTGATAGAATTCAACAGTGAAGACATCTTATCCTGGGTTTTTCTTTGTAGGAAGCGTTTTGATTACTGACTCAATGTCCTTACTAGTTTTATATCTATTCAGCTTATCTTTTATTTATGAACAGTTTTAGTAGATTGTGTATTTCTAGGAAATTGGCCATGTCATCTAAGTTACCCAATTTGGGGGGCATGTAATTGTTCATAGTATTCTTTTATAATGCTTTTTATTCTGGTGAAAACAATGTAATATTCCCACTTTATTTCTGATTTTATTAATTTGACTCTTCATTCCTTTTTCTTAATTACTTTAAAGGTCTGTCAATTATGTTGACCTTTTCAAAGAACCAATATTTTTATTTTCTCTATTGTTTTTCTCTTCTCTGTTTTATTTACCTCCACTTTGATCTTTATTGTTTCCTTCCTTCTGCTCGTTTTGGGTTTAGTTTGCTCTTCTTTTTCTAGTTCCATAACAATGTGCAGTTAGGTTGTTGGTTTTATTATTTATTTATTTAAAGTTTTTTGTGGGGCTTGAACTCACAACCCTGAGATCAAGACCTGAACTGAAATCAAGAGTCAGACACTTAACCTACTGAGCCAACAGGTGCCACAGGTTGTTGATTTTAGATTATTCTTTTTTTTTTTTTAAGATTTTATTTATTTATTTGAGAGAGAGAATGAGATAGAGCATGAGAGGGGGGAGGGTCAGAGGGAGAAGCAGACTCCCTGCTGAGCAGGGAGCCCGATGCGGGACTCGATCCCAGGACTCCAGGATCATGACCTGAGCCGAAGGCAGTCGCTTAACCAACTGAGCCACCCAGGCGCCCGATTATTCTTTTTAATGTATGTTTTTGCTACTATGAATTGCCCTCTTAGTGCTGCACTCACTGCATCATACCAGTTTTGTATACTGTGTTTTCCCTTTCAAACATCTGATATTTTCTAATTTCCATTGTGATTTCTTCTTTGAAATATTGGCTAAGTGTTTGTTATTTAGTCTCCAAATTTGTGAATTTCCACCTTTTTTCCCATTATTGATTTGTGCTTTCATTCTATTATGATGAGAAAAGAGGCTTTGTATAATTTAAATCTTTTTAAATTTATTAAGATATGCTTTGTAGCCTCACATGTGATCTGTCCTGGACTGTGTTCCATGTTGTTTTAAGAAGAATGTGTATTCTGCTATTGTTGGGTGGAATGTTCTGTATAATCCAATTAGGTCTAGTGGTTTTAAAGTGGTGTTCACATTCTCTATTTCTTTATTGGTCTTCTGTCTAGTTGTTCTGTCCATTAATGAAAATGAGGTATTGAAGGTTCCAACTCTTATTGTAGACTTATTTCTCCTTCCAGTTCTGTCAATTTTTGTTTCAAATATTATTGGCCTCTGTTTTTAGGTGTGTATATATCTATAATTTTTATATAATCTTGCTGAATTGAATTTTGTATTTGATATTTGTATATATTGCAAAGTAATCATCATGTAAGTCTAGTTAACATCTGTCACTATACATAGTTACAAAATTCTTTTTTCTTGTGATGAAAACTTAAGATCTACTCTCTTAGCAACTTTTAAATATGTAATACAGTATTATCAACTGTAATTGCCATGCTGTACATTACACCCTCCACCTCTGGCAACCACCAATCTATTCTCTGTATCTATGAGCTTAAGAGTTTTTGTTTTTGTTTTAGTGAATTGAGCTTTATCAATGTATAGTGTCCTTATCTGTCTCATATATATATATATATACACACACCCATATATACATATATATATATATATACACACACACACACATATATATATATAAATTGGCAAAAGATCTAAAGAGGCACCTCACCAAAGAAAACATTCTGATAGCAAATAAGTGTATAGAAAGATGTTCAACATCATGTCTCTAGGGAACTGCTAATTAAAACAAGATACCACTACCTGCTAATTAGGATGGCTAAATTTAAAAGTCCTGACATCACCAAGTGCTGACAAAGATGTGGAACAATAGGAACTTCCATTCATTGATGGTGGGAATGCAAAATTATAGAATGCCACAGCCATTTTGAAAGACAGTTTGGCAGTATCTGACAAGACTAAACATACTCATAACATGATATAGTAATAATACATCTTCATATTTACCCAAATGAGTTGAAAATTTATGTCCATCCAAAAATCTGCTCATGAATGTTTATAACAGCTTTATTCATAGGTGCCAAAATATGGAGGTAATTATGATGTCCTGTAATAGGTGAATGGATAAACGGTGGTAAATCCATACAATGGAATATTTTTCAGTGATAAAAACAAATGGGCCTGTGGTGCCTGAGTGGTGCAGTTGGTTAAGTGTCCAACTCTTGATTTCAGCTCAGGTCTCACGGTCATGGGATCAAGCCCCACTTTGGGCTCTAACGCTCAGCACAGAGTCTGCTTGAGATTCTCTCTCCGTCTCCCTCTGCCCCTCACCTCTCTCTCTCTCTCAGATAAATAAATAAATCTTTTTAAAAAATGGCCTACCAAGCCACAAAAAACATGAAGGAAGTTTAAATGTATATTGCTAAGTGAAAGAAGTCAATCTAAAAAGATCACATGCTGTATGATTCCAACTATATGACATTCTGGAAGAGGTAAAAGATCAGTGATAGCCAGTTCTTTAGAGGTTGGGTGGAAGGGATGAATGAATGGGACACAGAAGATTTTTAGGGCAGTGAAACTATTCTGCATGATAGAGTAATGGCAGATACATGGAATTACATATTTGCCAAAGACATAGAATGTACAACAGAAAAAGTTAGCTAAAATGTAAGCGATGGAATTTAGTTAGTAATGGCATATCGTTATTGGCTTATCAATTGCAAGTAATGTATTACAGTAATGCAAAATGCTTGTAATACCTGAAACAGGAGGGGATATGTAGGAACTTTGTACTTTACATCATTTTTTTGTAAACCTAAAACTGTTCAAAAAATTAAATTTATTAATTAAGTAAAAAATAGTAGGAACTTTGAAGCAGAATGCATGTTTTCATATTCTAGCTGTATTTTTATGAGCTGATTGACCTTGGGCAAGTTACTGAACTTTCTTGTGTCAGTTTCCCTTCTTTAAAATGGAAATAATACATCATACTCGATGGTGAAAAACTGAGAGCTTTTACGCTAAGGTCAGGAACAACACAAGAATATCTACTGTCACTACTTTTATTCAATATAGTACTAGAAGTCCTAGCCACAGCAATCAGACAACATAAAGAAATAAAAGGCATCCAAATTGGTAAAGAAGTAAAACTCTCACTATTTGCAGATGATGTGATACTCTATATAGAAAACCCTAAAGCCTCCACTGAAAAACTACTAGAACTGATAAATGCAATCAGTCAATTTGCAAGATACAAAATCAACATAGAGAAATATGTTGCATTTCTATATACTAATAAGCAGCAGACAGAGAAATTAAGAAAACAATCTAATTTACAGTTGCACCAAAAACAATAATGACATATCCAATAAAGGGTTAGTATCCAAAATACATAAAGAACTAATAATAGTCAGTATCCCCAAAATAAATAATCCAATTGAAAAATGGGCAGAAGACATGAACAGATATTTCTCCAAAGAAGACATTCAGTTGGTCAACAGACCCATGAAAAGATACTCACCCTCACTCATCATCAGGGAAATGCAAATCAAAACTACAATCAGTATCCCTCATACCTGTCAGAATGCTTAAAATCTAAATGCAAGAAACAACAAGTATTGGCGAGGATGTGGAGAAAAAGGAACCCTCATGCACTATTGGTGGGAATGCAAACTGTTGCAGCCACTGTGGAAAACAGTATGGAGGTTCCTCAAAAAGTTAAATGTAATATAATATATTAATATATGTAAATCACCTAGAACAATGTCTATCATATAGTAAGTCCTACATAAACATAAACTACAGTCCTTTAATCTTCAAAACAGCTAGCACCATTTTACAGACGAGGTAAATCACATTTTCAAGGCTAAATTAGTAGTGGCAGAACAAGTGTGTGATTTCAGCTTCTATCCAAAGCCTGTGTTCTTTGCACTATGTATCCTGTCTTTTTATAATGTGTTTGTAAACTCCTATGTAAAATAAGAAAGCCATGTTTATAATAGGATATGAAATTTAACCTGAAACTTAAGTGACTTTATATTTTAAAATAAAAAGATTAAAAATGATAAGATAGGAGTGACATCAGCAAGTTGGCAATATAGGAGATCCAACACCTGTATCCCCATCAGCAACAGTAACTTGAAAGCCATCCACAGCAAAAGTGCCTTTGTGGGAACTGTGGGATCCAGGTGGGAAATTATGAAACCCCAGTGGAATCCAAGACTGAGGAGGGCCATTTTGAAAAGGCAGGCTTGTGCCCCTGTGGTGGACGTGCCAACCAAGGTCCTGGCTATAGATCAAGAAATAGCCCTGTCCCTTCTGTGGACTCAATTATAGCCCCATTGGGCTTGAGTGCTGCCACCAGCACTTTATGAGAAGGAGCTAGCAGGACTCATTGCCGTCCATGCCCTGTCTAACAAGCGCATGGAATTTAGTCCCATCTGTGGACCCTGAAGTGGTCATGGCCCGGCTTCAACCCTTCTCAGCCATGATTCCTGCCCACCTAGCACCTTGGAGAAGACACACCTGTCTGTGTACCTGAGGCAGACCCTCCAATTTGGACCAACTGCAGATCCTCTCTAAGCCATGGTCTGGGAACAATCGTCTTGGGAGACGCACTTGTCCGTGCCCCAGAAGTAGGCCCATTGACCATGATCTGTCCTTACATCTGGGAGCAGCCCCATAATCCAGTTTCAGCCCCTCACAGCTACAGTCTGGAAGCAGTCCTGCCTGCCCAGGGACCCAGAGGGAGACAATGCCCATCCATGTTCTATGGTCAAGCCTGCCCACCTCAGTCTGACTGCAGATCCTGAAGCAGTCTGACCTGGTTCCAGCCCCTCTCAGCCCCTCTCAGCCATAGTCTGGGGCCAGTCCTGTCCACTCAGAGGTTGGTGAAGTGTTGGGAGCATTCCCAGAGACCCAGAGGGAGCCAGTGTAATACCACAGACACTTTGTAATATCCAGTGTCACCAGCTGCTACCAATGTCACCTCCATTTCATATTTGGGCAAACCAAGGCACATAGCTGGTGACGGACATCCCCAGTTGTGAACCCAGGTATCACACTGCTGGTTTTAATGAAAACCCAATTATCTCTTATACTTAAATATTAATGAACTCTCTATTAAATTGTTCTGTACCACCATCAGGTTTAAATGTGATGGTGAGGCCTAGAATTTATGTTTGTCTTTGTTTATTAGTTTCAAGCTAAAGCATCTTTAGTACCTAAAACTGACCTTTCATTTTAGAAAACCAATCCCTGGTTAATCTGGCATCTTTTACTTATGTGTTTTAGGTACAATTTCATTTTCTGTTAAACGCAGACAAGATGATGACTCTCAGGAAGACTCAGATCAAGATCAATGTCGAGCACCCTCCTTTGAAAAATCATTATCAGAACTATTCCACAAGTTTGATGAAGACGACTCAGGTAAATTTATGATTAAGGAAAGTTTCATGATCACTTTTCAATCATTCACTTTTAAATGAACAAATATTTTACATTCATAAGGTATATGCAAATGTGTGTTGCATATATCTGTAAGAATTTTATTGTATTATTTCAGGATTAACTTTATGTAGTTTACTTTCTGGATTTGTACAGCTTTTAACATTAATAGATTACTTCAGCTTGAAGGCTGTCTCTTTCATAACTTTATATATACTTGTTATTAAACAAAAAATTACAGTAAATTTCTGATAAAATGTTAATGAGTATGTAATTTTAACAAGGTAATATGCTTTTCTTCAGCGTAGGAGATGATAGCAGTCTTCCTCATATGCAGAAGAAAGTCAGTGCTATTTTTTTCCTTCCTGTATTATAAAGCTTTATTTGAATGTTGTTAAACATATCTTTTTAGTAGAAATTCAAAGGAAATTGAGATAATGGAGAATTGGAAGGCATAGGGTAGATTTCCTGGAAAATGGGTAACTGAGTTCTCTTATGGATGAGTGGCAGGGACATCAGAGGGCATTAGAGAAGAGTGGGTCAACAGAAGCAAAGCTGTGGAGACAATGAGGTATATCAAAGAAGAAATCTTTATTGAATGACTTTGTGTTTAGTCAGGATTCTTCAGTAAAACAGACACTACCATAATATAATGTAATGTAAATAGATATATAGAAAGAGAGAAACAGAGAGAGATGTTGAAAAAATTTTTAAAAGATTTTGTTTATTTGATAGAGTGTGTAAGAGCATAAGCAGGTGAAGGGCAGGCAGAGGGAGAGGGAGAAGCAGGCTCCCTGTTGAGCAGAGAGCCCCACATGGGCCTGATCCCAGGATCCTGGGATCATGACCTGAGCGAAAGGCAGGAGCTTAACCAACTGAGCCACCCAGGCTCCCCGAGATCTTGAAATTTTTAAAAAATGGCTGACATGATTGTGGGGACTGGCAAGTCCAAAATCTGTATGCCAAGCAAGCAGGGCAGAGAATTTGGTAAGAGTTGCTGTTGCAATCTTGGGTCCAAATTCCAGAAGCAGGCCAGGCAGGCTGCAAGCTCAGGCAGGGTTTCTCTTTCAGTCTTGAGTAAGAATTGCTTCTTCTTCAGGTAACGTCAGTATTTGCTCTTAGGGCCTCCAAATGATTGGAGGAGGTATACCCACATTATGCAGGGCAATCTGCTTTACTCAAACTCCATTGGAAAAAACAAACAAACAAACAAACAAACACCTTCACAGCAAGGTCTGAGACTGGTGTTTAAGCAAACAACTAGACATCATAGTCCAGCCAAGTTGACACATAAAATTAACCATCACAGGGGTGCCTGGGTGGCTCAGTCATTAAGCGTCTGCCTTCAGCTCAGGTCATGATCCCAGGGTCCTGGGATCAAGCCCCGCATCGGGCTCCCTGCTCGGCAGGAAGCCTGCTTCTCCCTCTCCCACTCCCCCTGCTTGTGTTCCCTCTCTCGCTGTGTCTCTCTCTGTCAAATAAATAAAATCTTAAAAAAAAAAAAAAATTAACCATCACAGAATACATGGATTAAGAGTGATTATTTAGGCACTATTCAAAATGGTTTGGAAAGGGAAGAGCACTTGGGGCCAGCTAGGCAGGCCACTGGCACAGCAAACTGGCTTTGAAGTGAAGAGAACAATGTATTTTATGGTGGCGATGGGGATAGAGACGTACCATTAAAGATAGAAAACATTTCAGAGATTAGCATTAGATGACTCGCTCTCTTTTTTTTTTTAAGATTTTATTTATTTGTTTGACAGAGAGAGACACAGCGAGAGAGGGAACACAAGCAGGGGGAGTGGGAGAGGGAGAAGCAGGCTTCCCGCCGAGCAGGGAGCCCGATGCAGGGCTCGATCCCAGGACCCTAGGATCATGACCTAAGCCGAAGGCAGACACTTAACCGACTGAGCCACCCAGGCGCCCCCCCCTTTTTTTAAAAAGATTTTGTTTATTTATTTGAGAGAGAGAGAGAGCACAAGTGGGGAAGGAAGGGGCAGAGGGAGAGTGAGAAACAGACTCCCCGCTGAGCAGTGAGCCCTATGCAGGGCTCGATCCCAGGACCCTGAGATCATGACCTGAGCCAAAGGCAGACGCTTAACCGACTGAGCCACCCAGATGCCCCTAGATGATTTTCTTAAGAGAGGAGATGAAAGAGGATTGATTCTAAAAATGAACAAGGTTTGTTTGTATCTTGGTGAATAGAAAAATATTAAGATATTAATTTAGAAGTGTTGGGACTTTGTTAAAATAACATTTGTTAAGTAGACCCCTGGGGTGTCAGATGGTGTGTCAGGGTTCAACAAAAGGCCACAAGGGAAAGTGAAAGAGTTTATTACTCACAGGTCCTGGAGGATTCATACTGCACTCCTCAAGGGGCCACATGGGGAGGTCAAGGCAGGCTGCAAAGAGAGAAGAAGGACCTGCGCACATGCCTTAATTAGGGTTCTCAGAATGCTTTGTGGTTCCTGGGCTGAGGCCAGATTGGTTAATTCAAACCAAAAAGAGTAGGATTTTGGTAAGCATCACGGGGGTCTCATCTAAGGGCCGCACAATGGGAAGGCCCTGGGAGACAGAGGAGAGTGCTTATCACAAGAATGGTTAGGGAGTCATATCAGAAATTCACATTTACTTGTGACTGTGTAGGCTGTTATCTAGTGTGTGTACTCTCCAGAGGGTTACTGTCAGTTCAAGGCCCATGCAGCCCACTTGGCCACACAAAATGGATGTGGAGACAGCAATATTATGGAGTAATTTAGTTGTTGAACTATCAACAAGAAGAAATAAAAAGTCTGGGAGATTATAATGCTTGGCACAGTTTTGTGCTTGCTGATTTTGATGTGACAGCAAGACATTTATGTAGCAATATCCAGTCATCAATTGAATATTTGGAGCTGAGACCAGAAAAAAAAAAAAAACAGGTTGTAAAGTTTTAGGGTTTCTTTAATTGAAATCGTGCAGGTAAGTTCAAAGAGCAGATGACTGCTGTAGATGGATTATGCTAGGAGTGAAACTCCCATTGAAAACTAAGGCAGAAGAACCATGAAGGAAAGCCAGGTAAAAGTGTTTGAAAGAAAATCAGAATATTATGGTATCATGTTAATGGAATAAAAAAGAGTGGGGATATCTAATAAGAAAATCTGCATGATGTGATGACATGTTGCAAGATAGATTAAGAGCTAGGAAAAAATGCATCTAATAATATTACAAGTATCCCCAGTTCTTCAAAGTTGTCTTCTTATATCAGACAGGATTAACCTTTCCATCTCCTATAATAACATGGAACTTTTTCTTACTGATTGCTCAGCAGTGTATCTCTTTTCAATTAGGGAAGTTTCAGTTAGGTAAAATGAGTAAGTTTTGGAGAACTAATTAATGTACAACATGATTATATTTAATAATACAGTAGGGTATACTTGAGATTTGCTTGGAAGGTAGATCTTAAATGTCTTCACCACCCCCACCAAAAATCAGTAATTATGTGAGATGATGGATGTGTTAATTAGCTTAATTGTAGTGATTATTTTATAATGCATACTATATCAAATCAAGTTGTACCTTAAATATATATAATTTTTAATAGTTATACCTCAACAAAGCTGGGACCAAAAAAGAAATGAAAACAATAGGATTTTTTTAACTTTTTCCAAATTGGAAAATTTGAAAAATATTAGTAACACCCAGTTTTGATGAAGGGCAAGTTGAAAGAGACAATTTTATGCATTGTAATGGGAATTTGAGAGCATTTACCATATGCTTAAAACTTTTTGTTTTTAGATTTTATTTTTAAGTAATCTGTATGCCCAATGTGGGGCTCGAATTTACACCTCCGAGATTACGAGTCACGTGCTCTACCAACTGAGCCAGCCTAGCACCCCTAAAACTTTTAAGATTTTTTTTATCCCTATTGATCCAATGATTTCATTCTAAGAAATTAGTTTGAATAAAATAATCAGAGATATGCACACATTTTTCTATAAGAATGTTCATTATGTGATCTATTATTTTGAATAATTGAAACTTAAATATTTTAGTTTTACAATTTTATTTAAAATAATTTTGAATATGTATTATGTGCACATAAATTTTTTCCCACTTTTTTGAAAAATAGTTGACATACAGCACTCTGTAAGTTTAAGGTATGCAGCATGATGGTTTCTTTACATACATTGTGAAAAGATTACCACAATAGGTCCTGCTGATATCTATCTTCTCATATTGATGCAGTGAAAAGAACGGGAAAAAAAGGAAATAAAATGTCCTGTGATAAGAACTCTTAGGATTTACACTCTTAACAACTGTCCTCTATATCATACAGCAGTGTTAGCTATACTCATCATGTTGTAATTACATTGTAGTTCTTATTTCTCTTATAACTGAAAGTTTGTATCTTTTCACGACTTTTCTCCCTTTCCACCTCCTTCCCATGCTCGACCTGTGATAACCACAAGTCTAATCTCTTTTTCTGAGTTTTTTTTTTTTAAAGATACCACACTTAAGTGAGGTCATACAATGTTTTTCTTTCTCTTTCTGATTTATTTCACTTTAGCATAATGCCTTCAAGGTCTGTCCATATTGTAAATGGTAGGATTTCCTTGTTTTTTGTTTTTTGTTTTTAATGGCTGAATAATATTCCATTCTATACATATATCTCACAAATTCTTTATCCATTCATCCTCGATGGACACTTAGGTTGTTTCCATATCTTGGCTATTATAAATAATGCTGTAATAAACATGGGGTGCATACATCTTTTCCAAGTAAATGTTTTGGTTTTCTTCAGATAAATACCCAAATGTGGGTATGAAAGTTTTATTTTAAAATTTTTGAGGATTGTCCATACTGTTTTCCATAGTGGTATAACTGTACCTAACAAGAGTTCATCTCTCCAATGTCCAACACGCCAATAAAAAAAAAAAAAACTGAGCGTTTGCACTGAAGAAAGATAGGCTATTTATTTGTGTGGCACTACCCCGGAGAACAGGGAACTAGTGTTCAAAATCGTGAATTCTCTGATGGCTTGCAAGTGAGGGTTTTTAAGGGCAAAAATCAAGGGTAAAGGGTTTGGAATCATGGGTTCTTTTGATTGGTCAGGGATTGGGTAAACTTCAAGACTAATTAACTGGTGCCAGGTCACCTGTCTCTTCAAGACTATGGTTGAGTGGTCATTTCCTTCACTGGTCCAGGTTTACAAAATATTGCAGCAATGTTTGTCAGTGATGCTGTCTTTATTAGCAAAAGCAGAGGCTATACACCTTAAGACTACGATGTCTGCACAGGCTGTTTCTTTTTTTTTTTTTTTAAGATTTTATTTATTTATTTGAGAGAGAGAGTGAGAGAGAGAAAGAGCACAAGAGGGGGGAGCGGGAGAGGGAGAAGCAGACTCCCCGCCGAGCAGGGAGCCCGATGCGGGACTCGATCCCGGGACTCCAGGATCATGACCTGAGCCGAAGGCAGTCGCTTAACCAACTGAGCCACCCAGGCCCCCTGCACAGGCTGTTTCATTTCCTGTTCCCTTGGGCTACATTTTCATTATCTTTTTTTTTTTTTTTTAACTTTATTTATTTATCTAAGTTTTCCCTACACCTGTCAGGGCCTTGAACTCACAACCCCAAGATCGATAGTCTCATGCTCCTCCAACTGAGCCGGCCAGGCACCCCTACATTTTCATTATCTTAAGCAAAGCATATTCTAAGTTATTCCTGGTATTTTTCCCAATAGTCTTTAACTATGGGCTACATGCCTTTCTGCAGACTTAATTCTGTTGGCGGTTTCAGGGACTGCACCAATTTGTATTTGCCACCAACAGAGCACAAGGGTTACCTTTTCTACATATCCCACCAACACTTGCTGTTTTCTGTTCTTTTGATAGTAGCCATCCTAATGGGTGTGAGGTGATAGCTCATTGTGGTTTTTGATTTGCATTTTCCTAATGATTAGGGATAAAACTCAAGTTCTAATAGCAGATGTTGTCTGAAGGATAAAAATATGTTTACACACACACACACACACACACGGATACATCAATTTTATATAATTTGTATACCCCAGTGTATTTATATATATGTGTGTGTATCTATACATCTATGTCTTTATTGACATATCAAGCCTGGAGTTTTATACAAGAAAAATAAGTATTTATCCTTAGTCATGAGATAATGAATAATTGTCATCTTTAGGCTTTTCAGGAATTTCTAAAGTCACTATAGTGAATGTTATTGATTTTAAAATTAGCAAAAAGTTTTAATGTGTTTAAGGCCTGTAGCTAAACAGTGTTTAATAATTATTATTTTTGTTCTCACTAATAAATCATCTTTAATCTTATTCTAACCAATAAACTCATAATCAGTGTATATTTTTAGCACTGTAGGAATTAAATCAGCTATATCATAACAGTGCCTTATGTGATAGTCACAGCAATCACAAATATTAAGTGTTATTGTTTCTGTGATAGATAATTTTAAGTGTCAACCTAGCTAGGTTATGGTGCCCAGATAATAGGTGAAACATTATTCTGGATGTTTCTGCGAAGGTGATTTTGGATGAGAATTATATTTAAATCTGTGAACTTTGAATAAAGAAGATGGCCCTCCCTTGTGTGGGTAGGTCTCATCCAATCAGTTGAAGGTCTTAACAGAACCAAGACTGACCTCCCCAGAACAAAAAAGAATTCTACCCATAGACCACTTTTGGATTTGCACTGCAATTCTTTCTTGAGTCTACAGCCTGCTGACCTAACCTGCAGATTTTGGACTTACCAAGTCAATTGCATGAGCCATTTCCTTAAAATCAATCTCTCGCTGCTTCTGTTTCTCTGTCTCTTTATATGCACACACATATTCTATTGCTTCTCTTTCTCTGGAGAACCTTGACTAAGACAGTCCCCATTCCATAGATGAGCAGACTGTTTTATTGTTCTTTGTGCCAGCCCAGAGTTGTGGGGCATTCAGGCTTTGTAGTCGTGAAGCCCTTTCTCTCCAGAATTATTTTCCCTGTGAGTTCAATGTGGATTAAAGCATTGGAAAAGCCAGTGAAATATACATGAGCAACCTAGAAGGGGAAGCATTTTTCATTTTAAGAACTGGTTTATTTTGAGATGTCACATTTAAACATTATAAAAGCATTTAAAGCACTGTCATAGAATTGAAGGAGCAGCCAATACAATCGTGAGCAGAGGTTTTCGCAGTAACCTAACATCAGTATAAAGTTGGTAACTTATTCTCTGTGCATTAATGGTTTCAAGGTAATTAGTTGGTGTCTGTAAAATAAATAAACACAGAAGGCAATTGAAAACGTGGAGTTAAGATCACCCTCAAGAACTTCTCACAAGTATTTGGAATAAGAATTCACATGGACCTTCTCTGTCTCCCTCTCACTAGCTAATTGTTCTGAATGTCTGGATTGTTCTAAGATCCACTAATTTGATAAGTACTTCTTAATAGCTAAAGTATTAGAATAGAGGGGCATACAATACAATATAATATAATATGGTACGAAGTAGTGCATTTCAGTGCAATAAGATAAAATGCTCCTGGTAGGGGGGGAATAATTTTCCCTCTACCTTTCTAAATTCTTGGCCGAGAGCCCCCTGTAATAATAATAAAAAAAAGATTAGCAGGAAAAATAAAACAAAAGTTCAGTACATTGTGTTACTGGCTTGGTGCTTTGGTGGCTCATTCAGTTAAGCAACCGAGTCTTGATTTCGGCTCAGGTCATGATTTCAGGGTCCTGAGATTGAGCACTGTGTGGGGCTCCAGTGGGTGTGGAGCCTGCTTGGGATTCTCATTCTCCCTCTCCCTCTGCCCTTAGCCACTCCTCTCTCTCTCAAAAAAAAAAAAAAGTATACCTCTTCTATATATGGGATAGAACCAGGAAAAATGAATAACTCCTTGAAATGGCCCAAACCCTTATCTTAAAATACCATCTCCAGCTAAAGACAAAAAAAGATGTTGGGGGATGGAGAGCCAATAATGCAGTTACCAGGAAAGCACAGTAAACAAGTGTAAGGTTGTTTTTCAGGTTTCTAAAGATTTAGTCTCCCAACTTCCTAGTACAGAGAGGGAGACACCCTTACAAATGCAGATTTCCTTTAGAAATGTAAATGTCTCTTACAAAAGGGTAACTTCTACTCTGTTTTCAGAGCTTCTGTATCTGCAGTTTCTCAAAAATAATCAGCTCAAAATAATCCTTATACCAAAGACAAATTTTGGGGTAGCAAATTCTTATTTATTTATTATTTTTTTATTATTATTATGTTAATCACCATATGCAAGCTGGTGCAGCCACTCTGGAAAACAGTATGGAGGTTCCTCAAAAAGTTGAAAATAGAGCTACCATACGATCCAGCAATTGCACTACTGGGTATTTACCCCAAAGATACAAATGTAGGGATCCGAAGGGGTACGTGCACCCCGATGTTTATAGCAGCAATGTCCACAATAGCCAAACTGTGGAAAGAGCCAAGATGTCCATCAACAGATGAATGGATAAAGAAGATGTGGTGTATATATATATATACACACACACACACACACACACACACACACACACACACACACACACACAATGGAATATTATGCAGCCATCAAAAGGAATGAGATCTTGGCATTTGCAATGATGTGGATGGAACTGGAGGGTGTTATGCTGAGCGAAATAAGTCAGAGAAAGACATGTATCATATGACCTCACTGATATGAGGAATTCTTAATCTCAGGAAACAAACTGAGGGTTGCTGGAGTCGGGGGGGGTGGGAGGGATGGAGTGGCTGGGTGATAGACACTGGGGAGGGTATGTGCTATTCGGTGGCAAATTCTACTCCACTTCACCATGCAATACAATTCCATACAACCCAATGTACTGCAATATACAACACTCTCTTTCAGAAGAGAGAGAATTCCACTAGTCTGGGACCCTTATTTCAGATGAGGAAACTGAGACCCAAAGAGGTTAATAATTTACCTAAGTAAGTTAGGCAAACATAGCAGTACATGGAATCTTTAAAACATGACATACTGATTTGAATATGCATATGAATAACTGAAATTGGACGACATCTTAAACCATATACTAGCTCAACACTGGAGAATAAAGAACATCAAAGTAGAAGCTGAACAGATCAGGCTAAACAAATGGAAAACTTGAGTTTGATGCCAGCACATACCCTGCCACACAGGACTGTTGTGGTGGACCAAGGTTCCAGTGGCAGGATTTGGGAGGATGACTTTAGACATTACCAGCAACAGAAGTGCCTACGTTAAAAAAAAATATCAGGAACCCAGATGTAAACATTACTTTCTCACCATGTAGTTCATTCCCAGTCCAGCTTCCTTTAGGCTAAATTGCTAGAATCCTTTTTTACACTTTCAAGAAAAGAAAAATCTCATCAACTATTCCTGATTGTGTCCTTAGACTAGAATCTTTTGGTACTAGAAATGTACCACTGTGAATTATAATATAATACTTAGATAGTTCTATATATAATATGTGAATGTTTTGGCAATTGGGAAAATGGTTATTTCTTTTGAAATATTAATTCTTAGAAGTAAAACATTCTTATTTTAGTAGGGAATATAATGAGTTCCTGGGGCAGTCGGAGGACAGGGAGCTTTTATAGGGCAAGCTCATGGCTATGCAGGATGGCGCTTCTCTTTGCACTCACAAATTGTAATGCAATCAGCTTTTCACCTTCCACTTCCGTCTCTTGACAAATGAGTTCATCAAAAAGAATTTGAAAATGGTATCTATTGATGTTTCTCAAATTTTATGTTAAGTATGATATTCTGAAGCCTACATTAAGAGATGTTTGTTTTTTGTTTTCTGTTTTTCAGATGATAGTGTTAGCAATTTCCAAGTCTGGTATTATCTTGAGATCCATAGCTCTCCGGGACCACCAGTAAACATTATTGAAATGAAATGCCTTGCTCTGGTAAGAACCCATTAAATGTTCATAGACTCTCTTTTTGCAAACAGAGCTTTTGTTGTACACTTGAATTGCGATCCCTAAAAAAATCTATATTAAATGAGCACATTAGAATAAATTATTCAAATTATACCAGTTTTATTTTAAATCCAGTAATATGGACCTTAAGTGCTTATGGAAAACATCTTTTAGCTCTATGGTATCTTATAGTGGCTTTACTGATTAGAATTCTACATGCATGTTTCAAGAGTTATCAAGAGCAAACTTAACCTTAGCCTATATGCTTGCCCTCACACATATGGTAAAAGCAGGATTATGCTCTTGTCAGGGATCAGGAATATCCTGTCCCCTCAAGGTCTTTCTAGCTGGACTAAGAATCAAATTGACATGAGACAGATTAACAGAAGAAAATCAAATTTAATAGTGTATGTCTGGGGAATGCACATAGACATGGAAATTCCAAAGACAGACAAAATGAGGTCTATATGTCATTCTGAATTAAAGAGAAGGGGAGAGGGGTCTGAGACTTCAAAGGGAAGGAATGCAATTTACATAAAAGGGAAAAAGAGTAAATATTTGGTAAGCAAAATGTTTGCTAGGCCTCTTGGGAAACAAGGGGATACAGAGAACTTTGATCAAACAGGCCTTTCTAGGTTCCTCCCTGCCTATCACACCCATTTCATACTATAATGTAGTTTGTGGTGATAGCTCTCTTCCTGGAGCACGTCTTCTGTCTAAATCCTTTTTATGTTGTTGAGGAGAGAGGTAAAGAGATTTTCCTGAATCTGCTGGGGTTTGATTGCTTTTTAACTCAAAATAATCTTCGTGCCAAAGTGGCCCATTTTGAGGAGGCCTGCCTTTGGTTCCTATAGTCTCTTAACTCTTTCAGTACTGATTCTTCCTGGTTTCTACATCAGGCCTTTCACTTTGAAACGCATTTGGAGTAACAGGCATAGATTTGGCATTTTATTTTATTTTACTTTTTTAATATAATTTAATTTTATTATGTTATGTTAGTTGCCATACAGTACATCATTAGTTTTTGATGTAGTGTTCCATGATTCATTGTTTTCGTATAGCACCCAGTGCTCCATGAGATACATGCCATCCTTAATACCCATCACCGGTCTAACCCAATCCCCCGACCCTCCTCCCCTCTAAAACCCTCAGTTGGTTTCTCGGAGTCCATAGTCTCTCACAGTTTGTCTTCCCCTCCGATTTCCCCCCCTTCATTTTTCCCTCCCTTCTCCTAATGTCCTCCATGCTATTCCTTATATTCCACAAATAAGTGAAACCATATGATAATTGACTTTCTCTGCTTGACTTAGTTCACTTAGCATAATCTCCAGTCCCATCCATGTTGATGTAAAAGTTGGGTATTCATCCTTTCTGATGGCTGAGTAATATTCCACTGTATATATGGACCACATCTTCTTTATCCATTCATCTGTTGAAGGGCATCTCGGCTCTTTCCACAGTTTGGCTATTGTGGACATTGCTGCTATGAACATTGGGGTGCCTGTGGCCCTTCTTTTCACTACATCTATATCTTTAGGGTAAATACCCAGGAGTGCAATTGCTGGGTCATAGGGTAGCTCTATTTTTAACTTTTTGAGGCACCTCCACACTGTTTTCCAATGTGGCTGTATCAACTTGCATTCCCACCAACAGTGTAAGAGGGTTCCCCTTTCTCCACAACCTCTCCAACATTTGTTGTTTCCTGCCTTGTCATTTTTTGCCATTCTAACTGGTATAAGATGGTATCTCAATGTGGTTTTGATTTGAATTTCCTTGGTGGCGAATGATGATGAACATTTTTTCATGTGTCTGTTAGCCATTTGTATGTCATCTTCAGAGAAGTGTCTGTTCATGTCTTCTGCCCATTTTTTGACTTGATTATTTGTTTTTAGGGTGTTGAGTTTGAGAAGTTCTTTATAGATCTTGGATTTTAGCCCTTTATCTGTAGTGTCATTTGCAAATATCTTCTCCCATTCTGTGGGTTGCCTTTTTGTTTTGTTGACTGTTTCCTTTCTGTGCCGAAGCTTTTTATCTTGATGAAGTCCCAAAAGTTCATTTTTGCTTTTGTTTGACTTGCCTTTGGAGATGTATCTTGAAAGAAGTTGCTGTGGCCAATGTCAAAGAGGTTACTGCCTATGTTCTCCTCTAGGATTTTGATGGATTCCTGTCTCACATTGAGGTCTTTCATCCATTTTGAGTTTATCTTTGTGTATGGTGTTAGAGAATGGTCAAGTTTCATTCTTCTGTATATAGCTGTCCAATTTTCCCAGCACCATTTATTGAAGAGACTGTCTTTTTTCCATTGCATATTTTTCCCTGCATTGTTGATTATTTGACCGTAGAGTTGAGAGTCCATGTCTGTGCTCTCTGTTCTGTTCCATTGGTCTATATGTCTGTTTTTGTGCTAGGACCATGCTGTCTTGGTGATCACAGCTTTATTTTTTTTTATTTTTTTTTTATTTTTTTTTTTTAATTTTTTTTTATTCTTATGTTAATCCCCATACATTACATCATTAGTTTTAGATGAAGTGTTCCATGATTCATTGTTTGTGCATAACACCCAGTGCTCCATGCAGAACGTGCCCTCCTCAGTACCCACCACCAGGCTAACCCATCCTCCCACCCCCCTCCCCTCTAGAACCCTGTTTGTTTTTCAGAGTCCATCGTCTCTCATGGTTCGTCTACCCCTCCGATTTCCCCCGCTTCATTCTTCCCCTCCCGCTACCTTCTTCTTCTTCTTTTTTTTTTTTCTTAACATATATTGCATTATTTGTTTCAGAGGTACAGATCTGAGATTCAACAGTCTTGCACAATTCACAGC